>NW_007199333.1:0-1505 GCF_000164805.1 Carlito syrichta | reverse complement strand
CCTAATACAGGAGAAAAGGAGTCAGACAGGATCTTGCAGGGCAAAATGACTTTGACATAAGCTGGGGAGTCCTGGGGGAAAGGGAGATCACCAGAACATTCTGGTGTGCTTTGGCCAAGGGCAGAATCTTGTGGGTTGTAGGGGGTGGGGGTAGGGCCTCTACCTTCCCATAACTTCCTACCAAACCCCCCACACCAAGAAAGCACATCACCTAACTTAAAGCAATATGTCTGCCCAGCAAACCTGGCTGAAAGACCCATTTTCAAGATATAGCCCTCTCCTGATCAGATTCCCACTCCCCCCTCCCCCCACAAACACCCCTTTCCAGATTTCTAGAATGATCACTGCCCCACAGCAAGAGAGGCAGCCGGTTAGAATTCAGTGGTGAACACATTTCCGCTATCCCCATGGAAGGTTTAAGTTTCAAGACCATTTCTGGTACCTCCAAGAAATTCTTCCCTAGGGACCCAGGCCCTCCACCAACCTGTCCACCCAAGGGGGCACCCCTTGGGCCACCCGCCTCAGCATCCCAAAGTGCTGGGATGACAGGTGTGATCCACCGAGCCCAGCCATCTTGCAAAATTATTTCCAATTATTTCATGGCTGTACACATCACCAAGTACCATGTTTTAGTTTCAGTTTACGGAAGGGAGACTGCAGGGGGTCCTGCCCTGCAAGAGTCGGAGGTCCCTTCGAGTTGTGGCAGTGTCGGCGATTTACAAAAGAGAGAAGACACTGGAAAGAGAGAAAAGGACTGGAGTCGTGTTTAGTAAGCAGAAGCCATTTAATGGGTGTAATCCCAGGGCTTTTATCCCCAAACTCTGCCAATTCATCATCACAGGAAACAAAAAGTAGCATGTGCCTTTCACATGAACAGGTCCAGGTGCACAAAGGACACCCCCCCACTCTCAAGCAAATGTTTTTTTCATACATAAGGAAGAACATGAGAAAGAACAACCACAAATTGTCTTTTTGTAGCTTAATGTTCCCCAAACCAATTTCTTATGTGCCCTTAATTGTATTACAACTACATCATCTTGAATTAACATCACTCAATGTCTAAACCCGAAACCACCATAGTGAATTATTAACTTCTACTATTCTGTACTGATTCAAACTAGTTTTTATTAAAACAATTGCTGCTATGGTTACACTATTCTAGCACCAGTTGACCTAATTCAAACTTCACTGGTCCCCTTAAATCAAACTTAAGTAACCATACTTCTATAACAAAATGGTTACTTAAATTTTCTTTAATCTATATAAACTATTCTATAAATTTCTAAAATTACATCAAGAGAAGCTGTGACTTGCACTAAGGCTCCTCAATGTGACTCAAAGTTAAACTTAAATTGTTTAAAAACAAAAACCATAAACCGTGGAAAATGGGAACAATAGACTCCCAAGTTAGCGGTGTTCGTTCCGGTTTCAGAGTCCTCTGTTAGAGCCAGCAGGAGCCTTCCTGGTTTCTTGTGCCAAGTGGAAAAAGGGGGAAGGCGTCCTAG
>NW_007199332.1:0-915 GCF_000164805.1 Carlito syrichta | reverse complement strand
GTGCCTTTCACATGAACAGGTCCAGGTGCACAAAGGACACCCCCCCACTCTCAAGCAAATGTTTTTTTCATACATAAGGAAGAACATGAGAAAGAACAACCACAAATTGTCTTTTTGTAGCTTAATGTTCCCCAAACCAATTTCTTATGTGCCCTTAATTGTATTACAACTACATCATCTTGAATTAACATCACTCAATGTCTAAACCCGAAACCACCATAGTGAATTATTAACTTCTACTATTCTGTACTGATTCAAACTAGTTTTTATTAAAACAATTGCTGCTATGGTTACACTATTCTAGCACCAGTTGACCTAATTCAAACTTCACTGGTCCCCTTAAATCAAACTTAAGTAACCATACTTCTATAAAAAAATGGTTACTTAAATTTTCTTTAATCTATATAAACTATTCTATAAATTTCTAAAATTACATCAAGAGAAGCTGTGACTTGCACTAAGGCTCCTCAATGTGACTCAAAGTTAAACTTAAATTGTTTAAAAACAAAAACCATAAACCGTGGAAAATGGGAACAATAGACTCCCAAGTTAGCGGTGTTCGTTCCGGTTTCAGAGTCCTCTGTTAGAGCCAGCAGGAGCCTTTCCTGGTTTCTTGTGCCAAGTGGAAAAAGGGGGAAGGCGTCCTAGTGGCCTCAGGGTCCTCGGCCCTCCCTGATCCCTAATGCTCAGTGAGCCTCCGTGGCTGGCTCCCAACAAGACATCATCCATCCTGCTTCTTCGTGACAGGACTCGCCAGGCTTTGTTTCTGTGAACTGCCTCCCCTCCTGCCCCTGGCATGCCTCACAATGTGAGGTGAGGCTGAATGGGCTCACAGAGAGACAGAAAGAGAGAGAGACTTTTCCATCTGATCCTCTTGTCTTTCTTCTTGCCAAATCTGTAACATGAAGCCATCAG
>NW_007199331.1:0-882 GCF_000164805.1 Carlito syrichta | reverse complement strand
GAGTCTTGCCTTTTCCCCCCTTTATGTAATATAAAGTGTTTTACAAAAGCATGGTAGCCCCATACATTTTAAATGTCAAACTTGCCGATAATGTACCTCCTAAGAATTTCAACTTCAAACTTGGAACTTGTAAAGCCACAAAACATCTTTAGAGGCTTACCGAAGCAAATAAACAATGTGTTTCGGAGAGACTTAGTGAAGAAATTGTTTTTTTAACTAGTATTTCTCATGGTGCTTTTCAGGTGAGGATGATGATGAGACTTTGGGTCACAGTTCAGGACTACCATCCATGGGAAAGTTTGGAAGCAAGATTTAATGTTAAATTTTGATTTTAAAATGTATTCTACTTTAGTTTCTATGGGTAATGATCTATCAAGATTCATAAACAATTTTATGCTAACATATGTTTTTATTCTGACATGGCTATTGAATTTGACCTATGAATTATTTCTATGCATATTTTAATATTATTCCATTTTGTTTTAGAGTGCTAGACTGTATCTAGGAAAACCCGTTTAGATCCAAAATAACATTTTTTTCTAATTTCAAAAAAAATTAGCTTCCATTTTAAAAATGTAATCTGAATTTAAATGAAAACCCTAATTTAGAATTCAGTTCCATTCTTTAACTAGCTGAAAGAAATCTTAGGGAAAATATTGGACCAAATTGCCAGTAATTTGCATTAAAGAGGATGAAACTGAATTTTTTGTTTGTCAGTAGACATGACAGTGTTTCATTAAAGTTAAGCAGTAGAGAGCTCTGATTTTAATTTAGTCAAGGTTATGTCTTTACATAGAAGTTTTGTCGAAATACCTGGGGTTGACAATAATGTTCAAGGTGCTGTATAAATCTGGATGAAATTACTCATGTACTGTCTTATTT
>NW_007199330.1:0-841 GCF_000164805.1 Carlito syrichta | reverse complement strand
AGTGATACTTTCTGCACACTCATCAACATCTGACATTTTTGACTTATTGACAATAGCCGTCTTACTGGTGAGAGATGATATCTCATTGGGAATGTGGTCTGCATTTCTCTGATGATTATCGATGTTAAATATTCTTTTCATTTGTTTGCTAGCTGCTTGTTTCATATTTTAAAATGTCTGTCGATGTTCTTAGCTCACTTTTTTAATGAGGTTGATTTTTTTCTTTTTGGGATTTTTAAGTTTCTTACTGACTCTGAATATTATGGCTTTGTCGGATGCATGGTTTGCAAATATTTTCTCCCGTTTGGTGGATTGTCTGTGTACTCCGTTGAATGTTTGTTTTTGCTATGCATACGCATTTTAGCTTAATGAAGTTCTACTTGTCCGTTTTTGTTCGTTACGTTTGCTTTTGCAGACTCAGAAATAAATGTGTTGCTTAGGCCAATATCTTGCAGTGTGTCTCATGGGTTTTCTTCTAAATGTGTATTGTTTGAGGTATTACATTTCCATCTTAAACGCACCTACAGCTCCTTCTTGCAGGTGGTGACAGATGAGTGCTTAGCTTCTTCCTTCTGCGTATGCTCAGCCGATTCTCCCAGAACTATGCGTAATAGAGAGTGTCCTTTCATCGGTGATTATTTCTGTCCACTTTACCAAGATCGATGGGTATTGGTTGTAGGTGAGCAGCTTTATTTCTAGGCTCTCTGTTCTGTTGTATTAACCTGTGTATCTACTAGGACAGCGTATTTTCTAAAACTAGAATTAGACAAGGAGGTACACTCTCACCCCTTCTATTTGGCATTGTTCTGGAAGTACTGGTCAGAGTAATCAGGCAATAGAG
>NW_007199329.1:0-836 GCF_000164805.1 Carlito syrichta | reverse complement strand
TCAAAAAATCAGTCGGGCATGATAGCGCATGCGTGTAATCTGGCTACTCGGAAGGCTGAGGCGAAAGGATCGCCAGAGCCCAGCAGATCGAGGCTGCGGTGCTCCAGTCTGGGCGACAGAGTGAGACTCTAACTCAAAAACAAAAAAAAAATAGATTGCTTCTCAAAAAGGCTGGAAAATTTCTAAAAACAGTAAATAATGTAATAAATGTTTAGGGTATCATTTTGATTGAAAAAGTCTGGGAACAAAACAGAACATAAAATATGATCTTTATTTGTGATTATATTTACATGTCTAACAAAAATATAGGAATATTGCCAAGGGTCAAATCTGAATGAAAGGATGATTTCTCTTATGTAAATTTTTGTATTTTCTTAAATTGTATTCAAATTATTTGTACCAGAAGAAAAAAATATTAGTAAACTATTTTAGTCTATCTGTATGTAATTCAGAACATCAGCAGGACCCTTGGGAGTGAAGTGACCACACGAAGCACTCACTCTTTCAGCCATCAGGGTACTACTACTCACTCTCCTTAACTGTCAGTGAATTGACCACTGGCCTCATGTGTGGGTCTCTGCCAGCCCCTCTGCTCCTCTCCTGGCTGAATATAGTTCATCAAGATGCTAGGTCCCATGGGAACTCTGCATCCAACAGAGAAACATCCCAGACCCTGGAATGGTGTAACACCCACCTCGTGAAATAATAAAGACTGCACAACAATCAAACACAAAAAATCCAGTGGTGGAAGCTGACAGACTCAGAAAAATGAGCACGGAAGGAGGGAGGGTGTTGCTCCCTCCCATGGGTCCCTTCATCCTCTGGTTGCTCCAATG
>NW_007199328.1:0-1050 GCF_000164805.1 Carlito syrichta | reverse complement strand
GACTTTAGTCCTATTCCTGTAGGCCAATTTAAGATCCTTTGATTAGTATACCGAAATTTTCCCAATGGTGCTGTTTTCCTTCTAATATGACAATAGGAAATTTTACACATAGCCATGCATTAATATACTAGGAAAAAAGATTTAAGTTTTGGGTTAAAGTCATCGTTTTACTAGAATAGAATGAGAATTATGGTGTTATGATTTTAAAAATCATACGTTAATGATAATTATAAGATTTAATGATAAGGTGTTAGCTTAATAGGATATAGCATAGTATTAAAGTCCAATCACTAGATCATATAAAAATTAAAGTTTAGACATATGAAACTCATATGAATTATAGTAAAGTTTGGTAGTTTAAGAATGAGTTTTAACTGAGTTATAAGGCATTACGTTAAATCGTAATAGGATAATAGTATAACTAACAGCTAAGTCATTTAAGTAAACTTATAGATTATAGTATACTGTTAAGTTGATAATATTAATCGTTAAAAATATTTGGAGTCAGTGAACTTGGATTGAACCTAGAGTTAAATCAGAAAAGTTTTTTATATTAATCAGGGTTTAGAACAAAGAGTATAATATGAATGATTTATTGAACACTATGGAAGACATTTTGAACAATAGAAATTGTGCACCTGTGACCTTGATGTGAGTTTTGTGAAGCACGTCAGGCATCATGGAGTTCGAATTGTTTGGTCGAAACTTGCAAGTCTCGTGATGCTTGTGATGCATGGTTTGTAAAGCACGGAACTTGTACGCCCCTAGCAAGTGATTATCACACTGCTGGAGGGTATAGAAAATGGTACATAACTTGGAAAAGGTTTGAATAAAATTGGCTTCAGTCCTCATCAGACTGTTCCCAGAAAAACTGCCTCCGAGAGGTCTCTTCTCGCTGTCTCCTGATTCTCCAGTGCGGGTCCTAACCCACCCTTGGTCAGTGCTGGTCACCGACAGATCATATTTAATTGTATATATTGTTTCCCCAGAGGCTTGCTAGTAGCGAAAAAAAGAAATACAAAGGAAACAAAAGGGATGTGGAGTTGCGAA
>NW_007199327.1:0-694 GCF_000164805.1 Carlito syrichta | reverse complement strand
CCCCCCCTCCTCATTCACTTGGTCTCACCCTCAGCAACTTTATTTTTTCCCCAGATGAAAAAGTTCTCGAAGGGAAGTCTTTTACTGATGTGGAAGAGATGAAACAAAAAATGACAGAAACACTAAAAGGCATCGAAGAGTTCAAAAACTGTTTTGAGCAGTGGAAAAATGTCTCAATAGGTATATTGCATCAAACAGAGAGTACTCTGAAGGTGATTGAAGTTTAAACATGTAAGAATAAATACACAATTTTTTATAAATAAATCCTGGGTTGTTTTTTGGTTTTGGCATCCTACCTCCTTTATATTCAAAGATAAAAACTAAATAATCTCATTACTAAAAAAATTAAGACCTTAGTTTTTTCTTATGATCTAGAACTTGGGTTTCAATATATTTTTACATTATATTTTAATATTTTTATTTTAGCCTGTAATAATGTCTACTATATCTTCTTAGTCACTCTTCTTTATATAAACAAAATTAAAAATAAGCTATTTTCAATTACATTTGTATCCATCTGTTTACTCATTTGTCTTCTCCATAAGCACAAGCTCGTCAAGAAGGATCCTGTTCTATTTATTTGTGTATCCCCATGAGCAAGTAAAGATGGTAAACACAGAATTATGTTTGATGGGACTATGGTTAAATAAAAGAAATTAAAAAGATCTTGTATAATTTAAGCATTGTATATTAT
>NW_007199326.1:0-503 GCF_000164805.1 Carlito syrichta | reverse complement strand
AAGAAACAACACAGGAATTCATATGGAAACACAAACGTCCAAAAATAGCCAGAACAATCCTCAGTAAAAAAAACAAAGCAGGTGGTATCACAATACCAGACTTCAAACTTTACTATAAAGCTACAATCATCAAAACAGCTTGGTATTGGTACAGGAACAGGTATATAGATCAAAGGAGCAGAATTGAGATTCCAGAAGCAAAACCTCAATTCCTCAACCAACTCATCTTCGACAAAGCCCCCACCACCTACCAGTGGGGAGAAGAGAACCTATTCAGTAAATGGTGCTGGGAAAACTGGTTGACCACATGCAGAACATTGAAACAGGACCCTTATCTATCCCCATGCACAAAGGTTAACTCCAAATGGATCAGAGACCTAAATGTAAAACCTCAAACCGTAGGAACCTTAGAAAAGGAAGGAAATACTCTCATGGAAATCGGAGCTGGCATCCAATTCCTGTACAAAACCCGAAACCCACAGGACTTAAGAGAGAAGATAGAC
>NW_007199325.1:0-728 GCF_000164805.1 Carlito syrichta | reverse complement strand
GAACAATCCTCAGTAAAAAAAACCAAGCAGGTGGTATCACAATACCAGACTTCAAACTTTTCTATAAAGCTACAATCATCAAAACAGCTTGGTATTGGTACAGGAACAGGTATATAGATCAATGGAGCAGAACTGAGATTCCAGAAGCAAAACCTCAATTCCTCAACCAACTCATCTTCGACAAAGCCCCCACCACCTACCAGTGGGGAGAAGAGAACCTATTCAGTAAATGGTGCTGGGAAAACTGGTTGACCACATGCAGAAGATTGAAACAGGACCCTTATCTATCCCCATGCACAAAGGTTAACTCCAAATGGATCAGAGACCTAAATGTAAAACCTCAAACCATAAGAACCTTAGAAAAGGAAGGAAATACTCTCATGGAAATCAGAACTGGCATCCAATTCCTGTACAAAACCCGAAACCCACAGGACTTAAGAGAGAAGATAGACAAATGGGACCTTATTAAACTGACAAGCTTCTGCAAAGCCAAAGAAACCATCAAGAGAGCAGGAAGACAGCCTACAGACTGGGAAAAAGTCTTTGCCAACTCTAGGTCTGACAAAGGCTTAACATCCTGGATCTACAAGGAACTGAAACGTACTGAAAAGAAGAAAACAAACAACTCCATTATAAAATGGGCAAAAGATATGAACAGACACTTCACAAAAGAAGACATTCGAGCAGCCAACAAACACATGAAGAAATGCTCAACCTCACTAATCATC
>NW_007199324.1:0-814 GCF_000164805.1 Carlito syrichta | reverse complement strand
CAGGATGAGCAACAACAGTGATCTGGCTAAAGCATTTGTAAGAGGAAATGTAGTTGACTTGAATGGGAGGGATATGTAGTGTATGGTGATTTGTACACTAATGAAATCTTTATTGAGCTACAATTTATTTGGTTCCTTATAATAATTTCCCAAGCTATTCTATTTAGGAACCACTTTTGCTTCATTGCATGCTTAAAATTATCTCAATGTATCTATCTACTCTTGATATAGGAATAATCTGGAATGTAAATTGATTAATGACTATGTACATAATTGTTGTTATATTCCTGTGATAAAGTCATAGGAGTCAAGCACAAACAAACAAAAAGCATGTTTTTGCCTCATAACATCAGGATACATTTGAAATAAAATTGGGAAAAAATAGGTAATTAATAGGTACACATTCCCTTTAAAATATCTTATATCTATTGTAGTTTTGCACTGAATGTATTATTTCAGGTCAGAAAACTTTATTTTCTTTAAAAAGAAAATATTTTTAAAATTAAAAAACCTGATTCAGATGTACCTATATTTGCTATAAGAACCTAAGTAATTATTAGAAAATCCTTCTCTTTTCTGTGGGATTGTTAGAAAGCTGATCATACCTTGGTACTCAGTTACATTTCAGATCACCAATAATTTGTGAATGTGGTCATCAGAGAAAACCACAATTCTCTAACGATACTGTCCTGCCTAGAGGCCTGGCCCAGAGTAGGAGAGGCTGTGTTGGTCTCCTGGATTTGTTTGCTGTAGACTCCTCTGACTTAGAGGCAGAATCCACAGTGGGAAAGACCAGAGTCTTGCAGTAGGTACC
>NW_007199323.1:0-799 GCF_000164805.1 Carlito syrichta | reverse complement strand
GGGTGACCTTCACTATGTGTATTAGTTCCCTCTTGATGCATCACAGATGGCAGGAAAAATGGAGGCTCAACACAGCACAAGTGTATCATCTCACATCTTCCAGGTGCAGGATTGTGGGTGTGGTTCAAATGGGTCCTCTGCTCTGGGTTCGGCCTGCAATTCTCACTGGAATGTGGAAAAGAAATTCTCTCTTTTCCAAGCTTCTGCAGGCTGATGGCGGAATTCAGCCACTTGCAGCTGGAGCACTGAAGCCCTATTCCCTCTTTCCTGTCAGCTCAAAAAAAAAAAAACAAACCTTGCCCATAAAACTCCCACAGATGTATTTACCTATAACCAACTTCAAATGCATGAAGTTACAGAAACCTCTTCATGTACACTCTCACATTTTATATTATGAGTATAATAACAATAAATATATATGGGGATAGATAGATAAATAGATAATAGATATAGATAGATATCTCATTTCAAAGACATAGCTAAGAAAATATTTGGAAAAGAGGTCCAGTTCAAAAAATATTTAGAATCATTAAGGGAAAGATTCCAGTTAAGATGGAGAAAATGACATTTTATTTATATATGAAAAGTGTGAGACTGGAGTCTAAAAAAATTTTTCAAAAAGTTAAAACAAAGTAAGCTCAGTTCAATTTGAGGGGGAGTAAAATGTAAAGAATATGAGATAGTTGTAATTGAGCTCTTCATTGAATATAACACTATCACCATCAAAAATTTAAAAAATCAGCATCATCATACAAATAACAGTTCTGAAAACAAATCCTTATTCCTGAAATATGTTTTG
>NW_007199322.1:0-672 GCF_000164805.1 Carlito syrichta | reverse complement strand
GATCTGCAGATAGATTATGAATTACAACTCCCCTCAATTAAATCTCAAAACAGTAAAAAGTACAGCCCCAACACACAGTCTAGCCTCAAAAGTGAACAAAGCCAGAGGATGCTCATAAGGAAGAACAGGAGATTGGACAAGAAGAAGTAAAAGCAACTTTACATTTCCTGAAACACAGAATTAAAGAAGGGGAGGGAAAGGGGGAGAGAAAGATCTACACAAATGAAGAAAAATGAAAAGAAGAATATGGATCTATTACAGTCCCCTGGGAGGTCAGACACTGAGAAAATTGACTTCAGAATGCAAACAATGAAAAGCCCCCAGAATGACTGGTCTCAAACTACAAACCCAGATATCAAGACATTAATGGAGAGATTAAAAAGAAAGAGAACTACAGGCCAATATCTTTGATGAACATAGATGCTAAAATTCTCAACAAGATCCTAGCAAACCAGATTAAATAACACCTCTCAAAAATCATCCAACATGACCAAGTAGGCTTCATCCCTGGAATGCAAGACAGGTTCAACATTCACAAGACCACAAATGTAATTAAATACACCAACAGATGTCAAAGCAAAGGCTACCTCATTATAGCATTAGATGCAGAAAAAGCTTTTGACAAAATCCAGCACTGCTTCTTGATAAAAATTCCCAAACATCTAGGCATAC
>NW_007199321.1:0-796 GCF_000164805.1 Carlito syrichta | reverse complement strand
TCAAAACAGTAAAAAGTACAGCCCCAACACACAGTCCAGCCTCAAAAGTGAACAAAGCCAGAGGATGCTCATAAGGAAGAACAGGAGATTGGACAAGAAGAAGTAAAAGCAACTTCACATTTCCTGAAACACAGAATTAAAGAAGGGGAGGGAAAGGGGGAGAGAAAGATCTACACAAATGAAGAAAAATGAAAAGAAGAATATGGGTCTATTACAGACCCCTGGGAGGTCAGACACTGAGAAAATTGACTTCAGAATGCAAACAATGAAAAGCCCCCAGAATGACTGGTCTCAAACTACAAACCCAGATATCAAGACATTAATGGAGAGATTAAAAAGAAAGAGAACTACAGGCCAATATCTTTGATGAACATAGATGCTAAAATTCTCAACAAGATCCTAGCAAACCAGATTAAATAACACCTCTAAAAAATCATCCAACATGACCAAGTAGGCTTCATCCCTGGAATGCAAGACAGGTTCAACATTCACAAGACCAAAAATGTAATTAAATACACCAACAGATGTCAAAGCAAAGGCTACCTCATTATAGCATTAGATGCAGAAAAAGCTTTTGACAAAATCTAGCACTGCTTCTTGATGAAAATTCCCAAACATCTAGGCATACATGGAACATACCTCAAAATAGTAAAAGCCATCTATGAGAAACCCACAGCCATCATACTCCTAAACAAACAAAAATTGGAACCATTTCCCCTGAAGCTGGAACAAGACAAGGATGCCCACTCTCATTCCTCCTGATCACTATAGTTTTGAAGTCCTGGTTAGAGCAATC
>NW_007199320.1:0-608 GCF_000164805.1 Carlito syrichta | reverse complement strand
GGCAATTTTAGAATGGATTAGTGCTTTTTAGCTATTTTTTAGACACATTTCAAGGTAATTTATATATAAAATCATGTACTTCTGAGTGAAAGATTTTTGGCACAACAATGTTAAGTAATTTTTCCAAAGTAATATGGTAGAAGTATAATTTTAATTTCTGAGTGGGCTGAAGAGTTTATACATACTATCTTCAGATATTATTTATCAGTTATGAAAAGTTTTATTCCTGGCTTAATAAACATTATTTAATTATAATAGAGATTAAAATTTTTATCAGCTGTTTTTAATCAACTACTTAAAATATTACATGACTTTCCCTTGTAAAGCTCCTAATGTGGGAAAATATAGATTTTTTTAAAGTAAAATATACTAACATTTGTGATATAAAACCAGTTTTTTCATGATTTTTTGTTTGTAATAAACTTTACTGATTTCAGAACACATATTATTTGAAAAATCCTTACCTCATTAGCAAGGGTAACTGCATAATCAACGTTTGTATACCTAACCCTGAATTGTACCCTATATATTTATAAAAAAAAAGAAAAATCTTAACTATGGTGTATATTGCCACTGATTTGTTATCATCTATTACAAAAAGTTATCAT
>NW_007199319.1:0-797 GCF_000164805.1 Carlito syrichta | reverse complement strand
TTCTCATCATTCACTGAGATGTCCTGTGCTCCACCACAATGTGCCTCACCTGCGGAAGACTTTGTCCTTTCTCACTGCTAAGCAACACTGTGCTTTTCCCTAACTGGATGGAGTTTGGGGGCAACACTGTTCAAAGAATACCAACTAATGCAAAGTGCACAAATACTTAAGCTTAATTTGCATAACAATATTTTATAAATAATAAGAAATGGATCCATTGATGATAATAATAGGCAGTGAAATACTGAGACTCTATTGAGGATTGTTTTCTGCATTGAAATACATTTTTGTGTCTTAAGCTTGCAGAGCTTAGACAGGGTAAGAAGGGTGGTCTAGCAACAGAGAGAGAGAATGCTTAATTTGGAAGGCTGAAGAGGAAGGATCACCGGAGCCCAGCAGGTCGAGGCTGCGGTGGCCGGGAGTGGCCACTGTACTCCAGTCTGGGTGACAGAGTGAGACTCCAACTCAAAAAAAAATTCCTCATCTGTGTCCTCTGAGAGGGTCTGGGTATCCTCTGCCTCAAGGCAGTGTGTTGACCTCTCAGGGTTCCACCTAGCCTTAAGCACCTGTGAAGTAAAAAGCAGCTATAGAGCCTTTAGAATGTATCTTGAATATACACATATAAAAAGGTAAAGAGTCCCTGAAGCATTTTCTGAATCAAAAAAACCAACATTGTTTCTTACCTCTCTGTTACACTTAACAGAAAAATGTCAGGTAAAACACTGAGAAGTTTTGTTTCCCAACTCAGAACACATAAGAATGACCACATTTTTCCAAGCATGGCCAAATGTGTAGCA
>NW_007199318.1:0-1185 GCF_000164805.1 Carlito syrichta | reverse complement strand
TAAGCAACACTGTGCTTTTCCCTAACTGGATGGAGTTTGGGGGCAACACTGTTCAAAGAATACCAACTAATGCAAAGTGCACAAATACTTAAGCTTAATTTGCATAACAATATTTTATAAATAATAAGAAATGGATCCATTGATGATAATAATAGGCAGTGAAATACTGAGACTCTATTGAGGATTGTTTTCTGCATTGAAATACATTTTTGTGTCTTAAGCTTGCAGAGCTTAGACAGGGTAAGAAGGGTGGTCTAGCAACAGAGAGAGAGAATGCTTAATTTGGAAGGCTGAAGAGGAAGGATCACCGGAGCCCAGCAGGTCGAGGCTGCGGTGGCCGGGAGTGGCCACTGTACTCCAGTCTGGGTGACAGAGTGAGACTCCAACTCAAAAAAAAATTCCTCATCTGTGTCCTCTGAGAGGGTCTGGGTATCCTCTGCCTCAAGGCAGTGTGTTGACCTCTCAGGGTTCCACCTAGCCTTAAGCACCTGTGAAGTAAAAAGCAGCTATAGAGCCTTTAGAATGTATCTTGAATATACACATATAAAAAGGTAAAGAGTCCCTGAAGCATTTTCTGAATCAAAAAAACCAACATTGTTTCTTACCTCTCTGTTACACTTAACAGAAAAATGTCAGGTAAAACACTGAGAAGTTTTGTTTCCCAACTCAGAACACATAAGAATGACCACATTTTTCCAAGCATTGGCCAAATGTGTAGCAAAAGCTTAAGAGCTTGTTATAGAATGGGTGTCATTGATTCTTTTTCACATCTCTTAAGAGGTAAAATGCTATATGTGTCTAGTTACGTTTCATTCTAACTTATTTGATTAATAAAAACTGGCAAAAATAGTCAACTTACTGCATTATTTTGGTTTTCCTTCCTAATAATAATTGATATTGGCTGTATTTGTGTCTTAATCAGGCAGTTTTTTGACTATATCAACTGACATCATTAATCAAGTAAAAATAGGTCTCAAACAGTGCCTCCATTTGTGGAATCCATGTGAAAGCTGAAGAGCATTGACTTAAAGCAGTTATGACTGGTTCGAATATAAAGTATTTGGAATAACCTAATCTTGTTTTTATATTACTGAATTAGACTGCATGAGCCTTTGAAATAACAGAGTCTGAAATCAACTACACTGTTAGATTACACTTCCAGCAGAGGCCTCCGAATGTTAGGTC
>NW_007199317.1:0-1283 GCF_000164805.1 Carlito syrichta | reverse complement strand
TTCAGCATAATAATAAGCTGCTTCTGTGACAACATGAATATAGAAGCAAATTAAGTTTTCTATTGTTTGAATTATATGATTTCTTTAGGAAAAAATATGACCGGAGAACCATGTGCTAGGCAACCAATTGATATCATCCAAGTTAAGGAAAACAAACCTGTGTCCATTAAAAAAGAAATGAGAACTAAGATCCAGGTCTCTATTTACCTCCTGGGATTTAAATCACATAATCTAGAAACTCCAGTGAGATCCCAGAGGATTCAGACAGGTTTACTGAAAGCCCTTTCTCATCTGCTTGCCGGTAGTGCATGCACGTGGTTTCTGGCTACCTCGCATCCCTGGCCCCACATTCTAGAAAGAGTACTGCCATTTGTTCAGAGAATTCCCTCTTCCCACTGCATGTGGTTCTGGAGGGGCAGACAGTCCATCCCTGTTCAAGTGTTAGCCACAGAGATGACTGTGGCCCAGACCTAGCCAGGCATCTAAGAATAGAAAGTCAGGATGCCTGTGCAGAAACAAGACATGGTTAATCTCAGCCTTGTCAATCACACTAAATTCCAAAGGACTGGCTCACAGACTTTCACCTGTTCCAGGTACATCTGAGGCCACGACTGACAGATGTCAGTCAGACAGACTGACAGATGTAAACAGACTGTGTTACCTTAGCAAAAATCTCTGCCTGAGGGGTAAGGACACGATGCCAAACAAGTTATGATGGAGTTTTTAGGCATATGTGAGGTTAGGAGAATCTGATTTACGCTCCTGGGTAAAAAGCAGTAGAAAATATTCATATATGGGCAATGATATAGAAACGCTGTCACTTTTCTGAATATACTAATTAAAGGTATTTAACAGAAAAATGAGAAAGAACAAGAATGAGGAAGTCATAGACGGAAGGACTGGAAGTAAGAATAGAAACAAGTTAAACAAAAAGATATACATCTAAATATCTTGAAAACACATTTCATATTGTAAAAATAAGAAAATAATGATGATCATAAATATGACTTAAATTGACAAAAACTTGAGTAGTAGATTTGTCAAAAGGAGTTCAGAATTTCTAAACTCTTCATTTTGAGGATAAAGGCATATAAATCATTCTGCTGTTAACCTTGACAGTTTAATAATGGTTTTAAAAACCTTCAAAAAATTGCTAAACACTAAGAGAATTAAAAGCACATCTATAGTAGACTCAGTTTAGTAATTCATTCCACAAACATTTATTGGTCCCTGTTATGGGCCAGGCACTGGGCCAGAGTCTTAGGTGCAAAGTCAACTGAAAA
>NW_007199316.1:0-807 GCF_000164805.1 Carlito syrichta | reverse complement strand
CACAGAAGTCACACATTGTATGATTCCATTTCCATGGAATGACCAGAACAGATAGATCCCTGAAAACAGAGCAGAGACTGGTGGTTTCCAGGGGTTGGGAGATGGAGAGAATGAGAAGAAACTTAACAGGAACAGTATACTTGGAGTGATGGAAAAAATCTTGGAACTGGAGAGAGGTGATGATCACACACCACCATGAAGGTACCAAATGCCACTGCATCACTCACTTTGAAATGGTGCATTTCTGGACTGGATAAAGAAAATGTGATACATATACACAATGGAATAGTATACAGTCATAAAGAAGGACGAATATATGGACTTTACATCAACTTGGATGGATTTGAAGTCCATCATACTCAGTGATTTATCACAGAAACAAAGAACTTATTTCCATATGTTCTCACTCATAAGCAGAACTTGAACAATTATAATGCTATAAGAAAGCGATTGGCAGTAGTGGGAAACTGTAAGGGGAGGGGGAATGGGATTGGCAGTTAAGGGAAACTGCCAGGGGAAGGAGAGGCACACCTCATCAACAAGAGTACCTGCATAATCAATATTTGAATACCTAACCCTGAATTGTACCCCATGTCTTTATAATAAAATAATAATAATAATTAATAAAGGAGGCTCAGAAAAAACTAAAAACAAAAAAGAAACTCCAACTCAAAAAAAAAAGTTCAGCAAAAATGTATAAAAATCCATGTTAAGCATTAATACCCTCAACCTCATTACTCATTTCTATAGTAATCAACCCTAAGAAAAAAATCTAAAATATGGCTAACATACCACATAAGAAGATGT
>NW_007199315.1:0-790 GCF_000164805.1 Carlito syrichta | reverse complement strand
GTCAATAAAAATCGAGAGACAGTGTAGGTCAGAAGGTCAACAGCAGACGTGATCTAAACTAACAGTTACAATGATAAAATCATAAGTCAAAATAAGCGAAAGGGAGAAGTGCAAGAGGGAAAACAGATATACATACCAACTATCAGGTGAGAGAGAGACACAGGGCTGGGAAGAAGTGAAAAAAGACAGGTAAGAAAGATTCCCTAAAGAATACTGATAGCTAAACAGAGACAGGCCAAAAAAATCAAGAAACAGTATAAGTCAGAAGGTAAACACCAAACGTAATCTAGACCAACAGTTTCAATGATAAAATCATAGGTCAAAATAAGCGATCAAACTAGAGTCACTTCTGTGATCTCCGATTCCAGCCTCTCCCTTTTGTTTTTCATTGCAGCATAGGGGTGGGGCTTTGTCTCCTGTTTCACACTGTTGCCTTAAAAGCTGAGGTAAAGTTTGTTGCTAGGTGGGCGGGGCAATGGAAGTCTCTGCCTGGAGAATGGCAAGGCAGTTTAAGCAGATCTGTTTTTCTCCGCTTCTCTGGGTCCTCTGGCTTGGGGTCTCACGCTGTGTGCCTCAGCCAGGGTGGACCCGGAGTTCCAGAGCTCCAAAGTTCCAAAAGGCAGGCTGTAAATGACGAGAGTGGCACTGGGACCCTACAGAGTATTCAGCCAGTAATGGAACCGGTGTCTCTGAGGGGCGGGCGCTCAGAGCCTCCCTGTGTGACCTGCGGTGCCGGGTGCCGGGCCGGGGAGAGAGCTGGAGGGAGCAGGGACCCAAAACTCCCCGCACG
>NW_007199314.1:0-892 GCF_000164805.1 Carlito syrichta | reverse complement strand
CACACTCATGGTGATAGACATTGCACAGGACATAAGGCAGATGGAAAGGAAATACTGGGTTCAATAAATAAAAACCATGACGTGGGAAGATGCCACTACTACACAACGCATTCAAAACAGAAAGAAATCTCGACCAAAACCCAAATGTCTTGTATTTCAGTAGAATTGCATGAGACCTGCAGTAGCCCAAACTGTCCTCAAAACGGGCAAAGTTTAGGGTTTCACACTTTCTGCTTTCACCAAAGTCCAGGAAACCAAACACAGAGGCAATGGTATAAAACCCTAACGATTGATCCATGGAACAGAACGAACACTGAGGAATCAGTGGACACATTTATGGCCACATACATTCCGTGGGAATAGGGCAGTCCTTCCACACACACTTCTCAGAAAACTGGATACTCTCATGCATAATCCAGCAGTTCCACGTCCAGCAAAAGCCACAACACAGGTAAGAAAATACAAGAAAAGAAGAGTCTGTGAACTCACGGTTAAGGGTCCATGTCCAAGAGCGGCCTGACTCACGTTCCCTCGACGTGGTAGGGGGGCCCCAGCTCCGCCGCCTGCGGGGGGCCCAGCTCCGCCGCCAGCGGGGGGCCCAGCTCCGCGGCCAGCGGGGGGCCCAGCTCCGCGGTCGTCCCGGTCGCCGCGAGCCACACTCTGGGGTCCCGCAGCGCGGGAGTCCGAAGCACTCCGTGGGAGGCCGCGGCCCGGGAGGCGGAACCGCGTTGCGCCTCGGTGCTCGCAGGCAGGATTCTGAGGAAGGATCGCGTCAACCCAGCAGGTCACGCGGCCGGGACGCGACGCGCCGTCCTCACGCCAGGGCGCTGCAGCCCCGCAATGGCGAGGGACCCGGAGCCCCGCCCCCACAAGAGAGAGATGACAGCAGGTA
>NW_007199313.1:0-766 GCF_000164805.1 Carlito syrichta | reverse complement strand
AGGGCGCTGCAGCCCCGCAATGGCGAGGGACCCGGAGCCCCGCCCCCACAAGAGAGAGATGACAGCAGGTACCATTCATTGTGCAGAGTAGGTGTTTGATACATTTCAACAACTCCAACGTAACACTAACACATGAGAAAACGCAAACATGGTCAGAAAGGAAACATGCCAGAGATCTACACATACCGCTGCAGGGAAAAAGACACAAATCGGGACAATTCATTTTAAGCAGTAGTATACAGTTGCTATCTATACTCAACGAAACATATCGAATGAGTCAACTGGGATATATTTCAAAAATAAGTTAATTAAAAATCAGCAATAGGATATTTTATCTAAGCACATTTCCATAAAATAAGGGTATGTGTTTTTATTTGGGTGTGGAAAAAAGTGATTAAGGCTATAGAAACAAGAATTCCTTTCTAATGACTGGCCATGGATTCAGGGATCTGGTATAAACGTTTTCTTCTTCATTTGTAATTTGAAAGAAGTAGGGTACAATTCAGGGTGAAATATATTAATATTCATTTTACAGGAACCCTTGTTGTTCAGGCCTGTCCCCGAACGTCCCGGCACCCCGGGCACAAACCAACTACTGCAAGTCCTGGCCCTCCCCCTCCCCTGCATCTCCCAACTCTGAAAATCTTTTTTGTTGTCGTTATTATGATGGTTGTTCAAGGTCCACTTATGAGTGAGTACATGTGATACTCAGTTTCTGCTTCCCTGAAAGGTCACCCAGTAGTATAGACTCTAACTCCATCCAGGT
>NW_007199312.1:0-982 GCF_000164805.1 Carlito syrichta | reverse complement strand
TCTGGGATTATATGTATGAGCCACCATGCCAGGCCAAATCTATCTGTCTTAAATAACCATCTCCATATAAAATGCCTATAGAAATACTTTTTTTTTCAGTTGGAGTCTCACTCTGTTGCCCAGACTGGAGTGCAGTGGCATGCTCCTAGTCACCGTGGCCTCGACCTGCTAGGCCCGGCGATCCTTCCGCCTCAGACTTCCAAGTAACCAGAACTATAGGCACGTGCTACCACACCCAGCTAATTTTTGATTTATTGTAGAAACGAGGTCTCGCCAAGTTGCCCGGGTGGGTCTTGAACCCTTGGGCTCTGGCAATCCACTCACCTCTAACTTTAACAGAAGAATGTAGATCACAAAAGTAAAGGCCCAAATATGGGACATAGACGATAAAAATGTAATAGAAAAAAAACAGTGAAACAAAAAGCTGGTTCTTTGGAAGAATAAGCAAGATTGATGGAACGTAACCACAATAGATTGATGGACCTCTAGCCAGAATGACCAAAAAAAAAAAGAAAGAAAATGTCCAAATAAACAAAATCAGAAATGCAAAAGATCAAGTCACAACAGACCCTGAAGAATTACAAAAGATTATCAGAGATTAGTATGGAAACAAACTTGAAAATCTAAATGAAATGTAGGACTTTCTGACATTGCACAGCTTCCCAATGTTGAAGCAAGAAGACATTGACACACTGAATAAACAAATAACAACCCAGGAAATTGACTTTGTCATAAGACAACTACCTACAAACAAAAGCCCTGGAACAGATGGTTTCCAAAACATACAAGTAGCTGATACCAATCCTATTGAAAGTATTTCAGGCAATTGAGTAAGATAGAACTCTCCCCAAATCATTTTATGAAGTTAACATCACACTGATACCTACAAACAAAAGTCCTGAACAGATGGTTTCCAAAACATACAAGTAGCTGATACCAATCCTATTGGAAGTATTTCAGACAATTGAGTAAGATAGAACTC
>NW_007199311.1:0-1133 GCF_000164805.1 Carlito syrichta | reverse complement strand
CCTGGCTTGTCTTGTTTTTTTGAGTTGGAGTCTCACTCTGTCCCCCAGGTTAGAGTGCTAGGCCATACTCATGGCCACCCCAGCGTCGACCTGTTGGGCTCCAGCAATCAAGAAGTTTATTTGTTAATATGAAGCATTTGGATTCTGTCCATGCTCACAGAGACATGGTGCAGTGAATCTGGCTAGATCCACTGCTGAGAAGAGGGTCCCAGGTTAGGCCACAGCCCCTAGGCCATCTGCATGCTCTCCGTGACCAGTCCAAGATCTGGGACCTTTCATTGAGGCCTTCCTTTCCAGGAATTTTGGTGGGAATGCAGATAACAGAATCGCCGTGGGGGTTATGTTCTCATACCTCCTGTCCACCAGTCTTACTCTCTCCTTCCAGATGTGAGAAAACACTATTTCAGAACAAAATCCAGTAGATTTACCTAACTGGTGAAATAAGAAAGGTCTAGGAAGTTGCAGTTCTCTTCATGCTCATCCCTCCTGTTCCTTTTGTTTTAAACAATGGAGCCAAATTTCAAACAAACATGGAAAAGGTGCATAAAAGCTAATGGATTTATTTCAAATGGGCTTCAGGGTCAACTAAACTTGAAGTTGACTCTTAGCCATCTGTTTGTGTGTCTGGAGTTGCACCTGCTTTGAATTAGGATAATTTAATAATATCCTATCAGACTGAGAGAGTACAAATGGTTTTGTTAATTAGATGAAAAAGTTGCATTTTATGACACTTATCATATTATCCGTGGGTGGATGACTGTGGCTGTACTCTGTGTTAAGGCCTTATCTATTATCTGTTCTGCCTTTCGAAAATCTATCTTATTTCAGTTTCCATCATGCTGGGTTGTTTTTGCCCAGTCTCTGTGGCCTTCTAGATTGGATGCTTGCCTGCCTTCTGGATCGCAACTCTTGGGAGTCTTTGCCTGATGTTTTGTGAACATACACATATGCAATTCCGGATATCATTGAGCTTCTGCTACCTGGGTTTAATTATATTAACTATAGGCTGTTTAGATATATTTTATTAAATTCAAATTTTTTGAATGTAGATACTTCTGTGAAATTAGAACAAGACATGAAGCAGATTTGAAGCCCTGGATCTTTAAATTTTAAGACCTTGAAGGCTGGAACTG
>NW_007199310.1:0-761 GCF_000164805.1 Carlito syrichta | reverse complement strand
TCTCTTCATGCTCATCCCTCCTGTTCCTTTGTTTAAACAATGGAGCCAAATTCAAACAAACATGGAAAAGGTGCATAAAAGCTAATGGATTTATTTCAAATGGGCTTCAGGGTCAACTAAACTTGAAGTTGACTCTTAGCCATCTGTTTGTGTGTCTGGAGTTGCACCTGCTTTGAATTAGGATAATTTAATAATATCCTATCAGACTGAGAGAGTACAAATGGTTTTGTTAATTAGATGAAAAAGTTGCATTTTATGACACTTATCATATTATCCGTGGGTGGATGACTGTGGCTGTACTCTGTGTTAAGGCCTTATCTATTATCTGTTCTGCCTTTCGAAAATCTATCTTATTTCAGTTTCCATCATGCTGGGTTGTTTTTGCCCAGTCTCTGTGGCCTTCTAGATTGGATGCTTGCCTGCCTTCTGGATCGCAACTCTTGGGAGTCTTTGCCTGATGTTTTGTGAACATACACATATGCAATTCCGGATATCATTGAGCTTCTGCTACCTGGGTTTAATTATATTAACTATAGGCTGTTTAGATATATTTTATTAAATTCAAATTTTTTGAATGTAGATACTTCTGTGAAATTAGAACAAAGACATGAAGCAGATTTGAAGCCCTGGATCTTTAAATTTTAAGACCTTGAAGGCTGGAACTGTGGTTCTATGGTGTGTGGTGTTTTTGTTTGTTTGTTTTCCCTTCACTATGTCCATGTTGCTTGACTTTGGGCATCACTGCCTTTTCTGTAAAATAA
>NW_007199309.1:0-759 GCF_000164805.1 Carlito syrichta | reverse complement strand
CAAACCCTGAATTGTAATCATCTTAAAGTAAAATAAATCAAAAATAAGATAAAACAAATGAAGTCAGTTGTACGTTTTACAGCTTACATTTATTAAATTATTTTAATTTTTTAAAAAATATGGGGTACAATTCAGAGTTAGATATACAAACACTGATTATGCAGGGTTCTTGGTTGATGAGTTATGGCCCTCCCTAAGTTTGCAATATCCTTCCACTGCCAATTTAACCCCTCCCCCTAAAATGTTTTCCACTACTGCCAATCACTTTCTTATAGCACTATAATTGAACAAGTTCAGCTCATGAGGTAGAACATATGGAACTCTGTTATTTGTCTGTGATTAATCACTGAGAATGACCTACCTCATATCCATCAAACGTTCTGCAAAATCCCTATATCTGTCCTTGTTTTATGGCTGCATAATATTCCATTGTGTGTATATATCCATTCCAGCTTTGCTGGGCAACATGGTTACTACCATGTAATTTGCAATCGTGATAAGAGCTGCAACGAACATACCTGTGCAGATATCTTTCTTGTAAAATGATTTGAGTTTCTCCAGGTATATTCTCTACACGGGAATTACTGAGTCACATGGCAGGTCAATTTCTTGTCCCTTTAGAAACCACCACAGTGTTTTCCAAAGATGTTTCTCTAGTTTTCAGTCCACATGCAGTGTAGAAGCCGTTTTTTTTTCCAAATCCACAACAGCATCTGGTATTGTTTGTTTTATTAAAGATGGGCATTCTACAGGGAGTAG
>NW_007199308.1:0-4432 GCF_000164805.1 Carlito syrichta | reverse complement strand
CCACAGGACACCTCCTGGACCAGTCCCCGGCATGGGCTCTATCCAGGGTGTGCACGTGTGATCACTGAGTGTGCATAGCAACCCAGATGGGTTCTGGGGCAGGTGGCACGCAGTCCCTAGTACCCATGTCTGCCAGGCTGGTGCTCTCAGGATGCACTCAGGCAGGTGTGGGGGGAGCGGCCATGCTTAAGCAGTGTTTTCCCTGGCACACACTGCAGTCCAGATCACTCTGGGAGTGGACTTCCCACAGAAGACCTGTGTGTTGGGCATAATTCCTCAGCCATGCCACCTTCTTGGTTCCAGAGATTTTCATGGCTAACCTACTTCCCAGGGTGTCTACATATTCAAGAAGTCTTTGGAATCAGGTATTGCTGCCAACCACTAAGGAACAGTGTCCCGTGGCCACCAGCTTTGGCCTTGCTTTGATTCTGGGGGGAATGTCTAGGCCATGTGAAAGTGACTCATGCTTGGCGAGTTTTGGGGCAGGGTCCCCCTTGGGATTGTCCTGTCTCTTCTGAGTCTGCCCCTTTCTGACAAGGTTCTTTGGGTTGTAGGAGACAGACACCCACTTCAGGCTGGGTCAGGGAGAGGAGGAGGTATGCATTTCGTGACTGCCGAGGGCAGCTCTGGACACCGAGACCCATTATGTATGTGCTCAGTTATGTCAAAGCTCACCGTGGAGGTGGCAGTGGTGCTGAGACACCCTTCCCACAGACACAAGCTGCCATGTTCAGATGGGACTTCAGGGGTGACTGGGACCAGGGGGTCATGGACCACCACTCTCCCCCAATCCTCACTCCTTAGCACAGGTGGAGTCACCTTGGGTCAAGTGGGCTCTCACAGTTGTCCTTTTCCTCATCCTCAGTGAGATCTCAGTGACTTATATCGTGAAAATATCATTGATGATGAGTGCAGACATGCACACCCTATCCTCACCACACCCTGGGAAGGGGGCATGAGTATCATCGCCCCCATATTCCAGGTGCATAAACAGGATGGAGGATGTTGGTTGAACTTGCTGAAGGTTGTATGGCCACCCAGGACCCCTGCCTGGCCACTGCCCACCCCACGATACAGAGGAGTCATGGGGTGACATGGCAGTGGCTTCCCTACCCTAGATCTTCTCTCAGGGGCTGGACTTGGGCCATCCTCCTGCCTCAGCCTCCCAAGCAGCTGGGACTACAGGTGTGCGCCACTACACCCAGCTAATTTCTTGATTTATTTATTTTTTTTTGAGTTGGAGTCTCACTGTTGCCTAGACTGAGTGCAGTGGCCACTCCCGGCCACCGCAGCCACGACCTGCTGGGCTCCGGTGATCCTCCCACCTTAGCCTTCCAAGTAGCTGGAACTACAGGCATACTCTACCACGCCTAGCTAATTTTTGACTTATTGTAAAGATGAGGTCTCGCCAAGTTGCCCAGGTGGGTTACAATAATTTGTTGATTTATTGTAGAGACGAGGTCTCACCAAATTGCCCAGGCTGGTCTCAAAACACTGGGCTCAGGCAATCCTCTCGCCTTGACCTCCCAAAGTTTTTGGGATTACCTTTTATTTTTAAAACTCCTCTGGGTCATGGAAATACCAGGAGCTGTGTGGGGAGATGGACCTGGGAACAGCAGAGAGGGAGGGGGTGGCACCCTGTGCCCCTCACCACTTCTGCAGGGCTGGTGTAAGCAGTTCTTCTCTGAGTGGGCTCTGTTGAGGCTGTTCTTGTTTTTCTATGTGTGTATGTATGTATGTATTTTTTTTTTTGAGTTGGAGTCTCACTCTGTCACCCAGTCTGGAGTGCAGTGGCCGCTCCCGGGTCACCGCAGCCTCGACCTGCTGGGCTCCGATGATACTTCCGCCTCAGACTTCCAAGTAGCTAGAACTACAGGCATGTGCTACCACGCCTGGCTCATTTTGATTTATTGTATAAGTTGCCCAGGCAGGTCTCGAACTCGTGGGCTCAGGCAATCCATCACCTCAGCCTCCCAAAGGCACGGGATTACAGGCTGAGACACTGAGCCCGGCTTATGTATTTATTTTTTGAGTGGGAGTCTCACTCTGTTGCCCAGGTTGGAGTACAGTGCCATGCTCATGGCCACCACAGGCTCAACATGCTGGGTTCAGGAAATCCTTCTGCCTTAGCCTTCCAAGTAGTTGGAACCACCAGCATACACCACATGCCCGGCTAATATTATTATTATTATTTTATTTATTGTAGAGGTGAGGTCCCACCAAGTTGCCCAGGCTCGTCTGGAAACCGCAGACTCAGGCAAACCTCTCACCTCAGCCGCCCAAAGTCCTGGGATTATAGGCATGAGCCACTGCACCCGGCCAGTCATTACTGTATATCTTGGTAGTATTAAACACTTTCACTACGTTGTGTAACTACCACCCCTATCTATATCCCAAAGTTTTCTTCAGCCCCAATACAATCTCTGTGGATCATCCTCATAAACAACAAGCTATTAAACAGTAGTTTTCCCACTTCCTATTTCTGGTCCCTGGTAACCACCATTCCACCTTCTGTCTCTATGAACTTGGCTCTTCCAGTTACCTCATAAAAGTGGACTCTTGCAAGATTTCACCTTCCAGCCGGGCTTGGTGGTTCGGCCTGTAATCCAGCGCCTTTGGGAGGCTGAGGTGAGTGGATTGCCTGAGCCCACGGGTTCGAGACCCACCTGGGCAGGCGAGACCTCATCTTTACAATAAAATCAAAAAATTAGCAGGCTGTGGTAGCGCATGCCTGTAATTCCGGCTACTCGGAAGGCTGAGGCGGAAGGATCACTGGAGCCCAGCAGGTCGCGGCTGTGGTGGCTGGGAGTGGCCACTGCACTCCAGTCTGGGTGACAGAGTGAGTGTCCAATTTAAAAAAAAAAAATTTCCCCTTCTGTGTCTGCCTTATTTCCCTTCCTTTTTGTGACTGAAAATTATTTCATTGTATGAGTAGACCTCAAATCATTGTATGAGTAGATGGACAGATGAACACGTTAGTTCTACCTTTTGGCTATTGTGAATGATGTTGCTATGAACATCAGTGTACAAATATCTGTTTGACAGTAGCTCAGCCTGTCATCCCAGCACTTAGGGAGGCCAAGGTGAGTGGATTGCTTGAGCCTGTGGGTTTGAGACCAGCCCAGACCACTTGGTGAGATCTGTCTCTACACTAAATCAAAAATTAGCTGGGCGTAGTAACATGTACCTGTAGTTCCAGCTACTTGGAAGGGTGAGGTGGAAGGATCACCAGAGCCCAGCAGGTTGATGCTGGATTGGCATGAGTGTGCCACTGTGCTCTAACCTGGGCAACAGAGTAAGACTCCAACTAAAAAAACAAAACAAAACAAAAAACACCAACAAATAGATATCTGTTCAATCCCCTGCTCTCAATTGTGGATTTATAGCTAGGAGCAGAATTGCTATGCCATAAGTTATTCACTATTTAAATTTCTGGGAAAGAGCTAGACTGTTTTCTATAGTGGTCACACCAGTTTCCATTTCTACCAGCGAGGCATAAATGTTCCAACTTCTCTGCATCCTCACCAACACTTGTTATTTTCCATTTATTATTATTATTGCCATCTAGGTAGGTATAAAGTGGTATATCATTGCTGTTTTAATTTGTGTTTGCCAAATGCCTAATGATGCTGAATGTTTTTTCATGTGCATGTTGCTCATTTGCATACTTCATTTGGAGAAATGTCTGTTCAAGTTCTTTGCCCTTTTTTGAATTGGGTTGCTTGTTTTAAGGGTATTTCTTTTTCTTTTTTTTGAGTTGGAGTCTCACTCTGTCACCCAGACTGGAGTGCAGTGGCCACTCTCAGCCACCACAGCCTCGAACTGCTGGGCTCTGGTAATTCTTCTGCCTTAGCCTTCCAAGTAGCCGGAATTACAGGCATGTGCAACCACGCCCGGCTGATTTTTTAATTTATTGTAGAGATGAGGTCTCGCTGCCCAGGCGGGTCTTGAATCCACGGGCTCAGGAAATCCACTCACCTCAGCCTCCCAAAGGTGCGAGATTACAGGCTGAGCCACCGAGCCCAGCTTAGTTAATTTTTTGATTTATTGTAGAGACAAAGTCTCACCAAGTTGCCCAGGCTGGTCTTAAACCCCTGGGCTCAGGTAGTAATCTTGCCTCAGCCTTCCAAAATGCTGGGATTACCGGTGTGAACCACAGCACATAGCAACATATTAATTTTCATTGTTAAACTTTGTGAATTGTGAGTTTTATCTTGTTGGACCTCTGAACTTTTGAATTTCTGTAAATATTCTTGAACTTTGTTCTGGGGTTTGGTTAAGTGACCAATAAACATTTTGATCCTTCTGGGTGTTGCTTTCAGTCTTTATTCAGCAGGCTGGTAGCAGCATTTAACCTAGGCCTGAGTATTTCTGACACTTCTGTGTATTCAGTGTCCCCTGAGCCTTAAGCTTTCAGAGTTTGGCTGGTGGA
>NW_007199307.1:0-983 GCF_000164805.1 Carlito syrichta | reverse complement strand
CTCGAACTGCTGGGCTCTGGTAATTCTCTGCCTTAGCCTTCCAAGTAGCCGGAATTACAGGCATGTGCAACCACGCCCGGCTGATTTTTTAATTTATTGTAGAGATGAGGTCTCGCTGCCCAGGCGGGTCTTGAATCCACGGGCTCAGGAAATCCACTCACCTCAGCCTCCCAAAGGTGCGAGATTACAGGCTGAGCCACCGAGCCCAGCTTAGTTAATTTTTTGATTTATTGTAGAGACAAAGTCTCACCAAGTTGCCCAGGCTGGTCTTAAACCCCTGGGCTCAGGTAGTAATCTTGCCTCAGCCTTCCAAAATGCTGGGATTACCGGTGTGAACCACAGCACATAGCAACATATTAATTTTCATTGTTAAACTTTGTGAATTGTGAGTTTTATCTTGTTGGACCTCTGAACTTTTGAATTTCTGTAAATATTCTTGAACTTTGTTCTGGGGTTTGGTTAAGTGACCAATAAACATTTTGATCCTTCTGGGTGTTGCTTTCAGTCTTTATTCAGCAGGCTGGTAGCAGCATTTAACCTAGGCCTGAGTATTTCTGACACTTCTGTGTATTCAGTGTCCCCTGAGCCTTAAGCTTTCAGAGTTTGGCTGGTGGGAATAGGTACTCTTCCTGGTGGTGTAATTTATGTGTCTTTTTTCTGCTATTCCTCTTGGGCAGTTCTTTCTCTGGCCTGAGACGAGTTGTCACATGCACGCCTCAATCATATTCTGCAGAATATGTGAGGAGACAGATTTCCACCAGTCTCTGTTCCATTCCCTCCTCTCCTGTTGCTCATCCTGCAAGCTGGGCCTCACCATGTTCTCAGCCTCATTACTTCCACAGCCTCATTACTCAGCCTTATTACTCCACCCCCTAGGGGTCCCTTCTTGTACCATGACCTGGAAACCATGTTAAGACAGTACACTGAGAATAATCACAGGGCCCACCTTGTGAGTTTCCTGTCTCTCATGCATCACCATCCTG
>NW_007199306.1:0-813 GCF_000164805.1 Carlito syrichta | reverse complement strand
TCCAAAATGCTGGGATTACCGGTGTGACCACAGCACATAGCAACATATTAATTTTCATTGTTAAACTTTGTGAATTGTGAGTTTTATCTTGTTGGACCTCTGAACTTTTGAATTTCTGTAAATATTCTTGAACTTTGTTCTGGGGTTTGGTTAAGTGACCAATAAACCTTTTGATCCTTCTGGGTGTTGCTTTCAGTCTTTATTCAGCAGGCTGGTAGCAGCATTTAACCTAAGCCTGAGTATTTCTGACACTTCTGTGTATTCAGTGTCCCCTGAGCCTTAAGCTTTCAGAGTTTGGCTGGTGGGAATAGGTACTCTTCCTGGTGGTGTAATTTATGTGTCTTTTTTCTGCTATTCCTCTTGGGCAGTTCTTTCTCTGGCCTGAGACGAGTTGTCACATGCACGCCTCAATCATATTCTGCAGAATATGTGAGGAGACAGATTTCCACCAGTCTCTGTTCCATTCCCTCCTCTCCTGTTGCTCATCCTGCAAGCTGGGCCTCACCATGTTCTCAGCCTCATTACTTCCACAGCCTCATTACTCAGCCTTATTACTTCCACCCCCTAGGGGTCCCTTCTTGTACCATGACCTGGAAACCATGTTAAGACAGTACACTGAGAATAATCACAGGGCCCACCTTGTGAGTTTCCTGTCTCTCATGCATCACCATCCTGCCTTTGAAAATCAGTGTTCTGTTACATATTTTGAGTATTTTTTTTTTTTGGTGGCTTTAGGGGGAGGCTAAATCCAGTGCTTAGTACTCCATCTTGACTGGGATGTAGAAGTCTCTCCCTTTCTCTTTTATCTCTGCC
>NW_007199305.1:0-799 GCF_000164805.1 Carlito syrichta | reverse complement strand
AGGCCTGGCTTTGGACTATCTTAGCTTTCAATATGCCTTCTTCACTAAGCTTAATCATTTCTAACCTTTGATTTAAAATGAGAGACATTCCTTTTACTTGAACACTTAAAAACCATTATAAGGTTAATAATTGGCCAAGGTTCAATGTTGTGTCTCAATGAGTAAGAAACCTGGACAAGGAGTGAGAAGGAAGAACAGCCAGTTTGTAGAATAGGTAAAATACACATAAAATTTATTGTTTGCCATCCAATATGGGTGTGGTTCATGGCACCACCAATTATAATAGTAACATCAAAGACCACTGATCACAGATCACCCTAACAGATATAATACTTTAAAAGATTGAAATATTGTGAGAATTACCAAAATGCGAGCACAGGTTTTTGTAAAAATGGTGCCAAAGACTTTTTCTACACAGCGTTGTTACAACCTTCAATTTGTGAAAAATGCAGTACCTGCAAAGCACAGTAAAATGAAAGATGTCCATGTATATTTTTTGATGTGCCTTAGTATCTCTTTTATATTTGTAATATGAACTGTGAATTTTTCAGTGTTCCTATAGATTGGATGGGAATAATCCCATTACAATTCTAAAGGCCAGTTTATTAAATGTTAAACTTTTAAGATATATATATATATATTTTTTTTTGAGTTGGAGTCTCACTCTGTCACCCAGACTGGAGTGCAGTGGCCGCTCCCGGCCACTGCAGCCTCGACCTGCTGGACTCCAGCGATCCTTCCGCCTCAGCCTTCTGAGTAGCCGGAATTACAGGCGCGCTTTACAACGCCCGGCTGATTT
>NW_007199304.1:0-982 GCF_000164805.1 Carlito syrichta | reverse complement strand
CGAGTAGGAAAAACATTAGAATTTTGAAAAGATATTAAATACTTTAGACATAAAAAGTATTCTTGAAAATAAAAGCTGATGTGAATGCAATTCAAATTTAATATAGTTGAAATGTAAAGTAAAAATATATTACACCTGGGTAGAATGGCGTGGGTGAAATTTTCCCCTGGGGATAGCATTAGCATGTTCTCTAAATTCATTTTCTATAAAAGAAAAAGTGAAGATCATCTTTTTATATTTCCTTAAACTAACACAGAGTTTATTCTTAGACTAACAAATTAATGAAACAAATATTTTAAAAGAATTAGCATATGTTGCTCTTTATGAATATGAACGGGCTCTTCTTAGTTTTGGTAATCAAACCTGTTTTTTACTTCAGACATTTGACAGTGCTCTCAAAGGAATCACCTTACAATAATTGTTCTCCTTCTTAGACATATGTCTTCTCATTAGATGTAAGTGTTCATTTCGTAGACACGAATATTTATTTTAAGCAGTGTGTTAAAGTATCAACAACATGAGATTAGTGTCAACAGACAAGTTGAGTTCTTGAAATAGATTAAACACTATACCTTGGCTACATTATCATGTTTATAAGCTTCAGTTTCTCATTTGTGCAGTTAAGGGAAAGATATATGCTTAACTGTTGTTTTGAGGATCAAACGAGATAATGTATTTGAAATACACAGAGTTCTATTTACATACCATTATTATTATATTCAGGAAATAACTTAGAGAGCTGTAGTGACCTCTTTGTTTTCAGATACTCAAGACAAATAAACATAATTAATGTGTGGGTAATAGCCTAATTTCTTCTGTCGTTTAACAATAATTCTATTGACCTAAATAATCACCAGAGATGTAAGAAGTTGGAAAGGTTACAATAAAATTTTAAGTTAAAAAAAATTTTTAATTTTTTTTGGTAGTTCATTAGTAAAGACAACAATCTAACTCTTTCATGAATTGTAAATCTGGAAATTAT
>NW_007199303.1:0-462 GCF_000164805.1 Carlito syrichta | reverse complement strand
ACTAAAATCACTTCAGCTCTGATCTCCGGCCTCTCCCCTTTGTTTCTCATTGCAGGCAGCCAGGTTTACTCACAGCTTGGGTTTATCTGCCTGGGAGTTGCTTTTATCTGATTCAGCTTAGGGGTGGGGCTTTGTCTCCTGTTTAGCGATGTTACCTTAGGAACAGGTGGAGTTTGTTGATAGATGTGCAGGGCAATAGAAATCTCTGCCTGGAGAAAGGTGGAGACAGATTCTCTTTTGTAGATCCCTTTCTTTCCGCTTGTCTGGGTCCCCAAGCTTGGGGTCAGGCACTGAGTGCCTCAGCCAGGGTGGGCCCGGAGCTCCAGAGCTCCAAAGCGCCAAAGCTCCAACGGGCAGGCAGTGAGCGGCGAGAGTGGCCCTGGGCCCCCCACAGGGTACTTCAACCAGGAATGGAAACGGCGTCTTTGAGGGGCGGGCGCCCAGAGCCTCCCTGAGTGACCG
>NW_007199302.1:0-766 GCF_000164805.1 Carlito syrichta | reverse complement strand
ATGCGCGCCTTCAGGAAGCTGCAGGGCGGCGAGGCCCCCCAGGGCCCCGGGACGCCGGCCAGCAGGGCGGCTCGGGAGACAGGCGTGCGGGACCTCCCTAGGAAGAGTCGCAGCCGAGCCCTGCGGAAGACCGACAGCCTCCCACTTGTCTGCCGGGAGCCGAAAGCCCTACTCCGCGGCCGGCCCCACCCCGAAGGGCACACACGTACACAGGCACACTGTCAGGCACGCACCCAGAGACGCGGAGGGCGAATCCTACCCGGGGAGAGACACAGAGAGAGGCGGAAAAGCAGGACAGAAAAAATGAGACGACGGGACAGAGCGTCAGACACACATATATACCGAGAGAAAAAGAGACGCAGCGGAGCGAGAAACAGGCAGAAAGACAGAGAGGGACAGGAAAGACGGCCACAAAGTTTGGGGGGCCCAATGCCACCTCCGGCTGCCGGCCTCCAAGGGCGACGCCCGCCCGCCGCCAGCACACGCTAGCAGGGCAGACATGGCGACGGTTTCCAAGTCTTGCCACTTCTTCCAAAGGACAATCCCAACACGCACAGTGTGCAGGAGGGGAAGGCCGGAAGCCGGCAGTGGGCCGCCATCCCCTGCGTCGCCTCCTTTCCCTAGACTCACCGGGTCCCCCATGCACGCAGGGCGCTTGGATCCCCAGCGATTTGGCCTCTGCAGGGCTTGTGCGACCCTGGGGTTCGTCGGCGCCGGCTCCGATGGTGGATCTGGCACCCCCAGGGTCATCCGGGGATCGGGCGGC
>NW_007199301.1:0-1797 GCF_000164805.1 Carlito syrichta | reverse complement strand
AAGCCCTACTCCGCGGCCGGCCCCACCCCGAAGGGCACACACGTACACAGGCACACTGTCAGGCACGCACCCAGAGACCCGGAGGGCGAATCCTACCCGGGGAGAGACACAGAGAGAGGCGGAAAAGCAGGACAGAAAAAATGAGACGACGGGACAGAGCGTCAGACACACATATATACCGAGAGAAAAAGAGACGCAGCGGAGCGAGAAACAGGCAGAAAGACAGAGAGGGACAGGAAAGACGGCCACAAAGTTTGGGGGGCCCAATGCCACCTCCGGCTGCCGGCCTCCAAGGGCGACGCCCGCCCGCCGCCAGCACACGCTAGCAGGGCAGACATGGCGACGGTTTCCAAGTCTTGCCACATCTTCCAAAGGACAATCCCAACACGCACAGTGTGCTGGAGGGGAAGGCCGGAAGCCTGCAGTGAGCCGCCACCCCCTGCGTGGCCTCCTTTCCCTAGACTCACCGGGTCCGCCATCCACGCAGGGCGCTTGGATCCCTGAGATTCGGCCTCTGCAGGGGTTGTGCGACCCTGGGGGGCGTCGGGGCCGGCTCCGATGGTGGACCTGGCAGCCCCAGGGTCATCCGGGGATCGGGCGCTTTTCAGGAGGGGCAGGGTGCGCTCTGGGGCTTCCCAAGGCAGCCCCAGTTCTGCGTTTCTCAGGCTGCCTGGGACGTCCCGTGCCCGCACCCCGAATCCGGAGGCTTCCTCGCATGGGAGGGCAGCGGGCCGGGGGGGGGAATAACGGTCGCAGGGTATTGTCGCTGCGCGGGACACCCCGCGAGCCCCTCCCAGCGTCCCGCACGCCGACGCGGGTGCCTCCTAGTTACCGTGGTCCCGTGGCCCCGCCCTGCCCTGCCCTGCCGCCCCTTGCGGGGGGCATCGGCGAGCTGCCAGAGGGGAGTCCTGGGTGTCCTTTTCCTGGGCGGCCCGAAAGGAGTGGCAGAGGGTGAGCTCAAACTACGGCGTGCGGCCGGCAGGGGGCGCCATTATCCGGGTGGGAGGTCTCCCATCCGAGCACTCACCCAGAGGGACCCTGCTTAGCTCCCCAGCCTGTGGGCGGGGGTCTTCCTCAGCCCGGGCGCCACGAAGCGCCCTGCTTGCGGCGTCCACGATGCGCGCCTTCAGGAAGCTGCAGGGCGGCGAGGCCCCCCAGGGCCCCGGGACGCCGGCCAGCAGGGCGGCTCTGGAGACAGGCGTGCGGGACCTCCCTAGGAAGAGTCGCAGCCGAGCCCTGCGGAAGACCGACAGCCTCCCACTTGTCTGCCGGCAGCCGAAAGCCCTACTCCGCGGCCGGCCCCACGCCGAAGGGCACACACGTACACAGGCACGCTGTCAGGCACGCACCCAGAGACCCGGAGGGCGAATCCTACCCGGGGAGAGACACAGAGAGAGGCGGAAAAGCAGGACAGAAAAAATGAGACGACGGGACAGAGCGTCAGACACACATATATACCGAGAGAAAAAGAGACGCAGCGGAGCGAGAAACAGGCAGAAAGACAGAGAGGGACAGGAAAGACGGCCACAAAGTTTGGGGGGCCCAATGCCACCTCCGGCTGCCGGCTTCCAAGGGCGACGCCCGCCCGCCGCCAGCACACGCTAGCAGGGCAGACATGGCGACGGTTTCCAAGTCTTGCCACATCTTCCAAAGGACAATCCCAACACGCACAGTGTGCTGGAGGGGAGGGCCGGAAGCCTGCAGTGAGCCGCCACCCCCTGCGTGGCCTCCTTTCCCTAGACTCACCGGGTCCGCCATCCACGCAGGGCGCTTGGATCCCTGAGATTCGGCCTCTGC
>NW_007199300.1:0-1534 GCF_000164805.1 Carlito syrichta | reverse complement strand
CAAAAGAAGTGGCAGCGCCAGAGTAAAAAGCCGGGGTGAGGCCAGCAGAAGGCGGCATTCCTTGGCGGGGAGGTCTCCCATTCTTGCGCTCACCCAGGCCAACCCTGCTTAGCTTCCCGGCCCGTGGCGCATCCTGCGCCTGGGCGCCCTGGAGCGCCCTGGCGGCGGCGGCCCGGATGCCGCCCTCAGCTACCTGCTGCGCCCCGTGCCCCTCAGTCCCCCTGGATGCCTGGAAGCCGGGCGGATCCGGACACACAGGTGGGCGGGACAGACCGTGGGAGAGATGGAGCCCAGCCCTTCGGTAGACAGACACCCTCCCCCCTGTCGGCCGGCAGCCAAATCACATACTCCACCGCCACCCCCACCCACAAGCCCCCCCTCATCCAGGCACGCAGAGACCCGGAGGACGCAAGCTACCCGGGGAGAGAGACAGAGAGAGACGGAAAAGCAGGACAGAAAAAATGAGAAGACGGGACAGAGCGTCAGACACACACATGTATACCGAGAGAAAAGAGACGCAGCGGAGCGAGAAACAGGCAGAAAGACAGAGAGGGACAGGAAAGACGGCCACAAAGTTTGGGGGGCCCAATGCCACCTCCGGCTGCCGGCTTCCAAGGGCGACGCCCGCCCGCCGCCAGCACACGCTAGCAGGGCAGACATGGCGACGGTTTCCAAGTCTTGCCACATCTTCCAAAGGACAATCCCAACACGCACAGTGTGCTGGAGGGGAAGGCCGGAAGCCTGCAGTGAGCCGCCACCCCCTGCGTGGCCTCCTTTCCCTAGACTCACCGGGTCCGCCATCCACGCAGGGCGCTTGGATCCCTGAGATTCGGCCTCTGCAGGGGTTGTGCGACCCTGGGGGGCGTCGGGGCCGGCTCCGATGGTGGACCTGGCAGCCCCAGGGTCATCCGGGGATCGGGCGCTTTTCAAGGAGGGGCAGGGTGCGCTCTGGGGCTTCCCAAGGCAGCCCCAGTTCTGCGTTTCTCAGGCTGCCTGGGACGTCCCGTGCCCGCACCCCGAATCCGGAGGCTTCCTCCCATGGGAGGGCAGGGGGCCGTGGGGGTACAACGGTCCAAGGGTATTGCCGCGGCGCGGAACCACCCGCCAGGCCCTCCCAGCGTCCCGCACGCCAGCACCGGTGCCTCCTCGTTACCGTGATCCCGTGGCCTGCCCTCCCGCGGCTTGCATGGGGCACGGGTTAGCATACACAGGGGAGTCCTGGGTGTCCTTTCCCAGGGCGGCGCCAAAAGAAGTGGCAGCGCCAGAGTAAAAAGCCGGGGTGAGGCCAGCAGAAGGCGGCATTCCTTGGCGGGGAGGTCTCCCATTCTTGCGCTCACCCAGGCCAACCCTGCTTAGCTTCCCGGTCCGTGGCGCATCCTGCGCCTGGGCGCCCTGGAGCGCCCTGGCGGCGGCGGCCCGGATGCCGCCCTCAGCAACCTGCTGCGCCCCGTGCCCCTCAGTCCCCCTGGATGCCTGGAAGCCGGGCGGATCCGGACACACAGGTGGGCGGGACAGACCATGGGAGAGATGGAGC
>NW_007199299.1:0-864 GCF_000164805.1 Carlito syrichta | reverse complement strand
AGTGCCGCTACTGGAGGCCATGCGAAGGCATCACAGATCTCTGGGACTAGAGTCCGTGATTGTAGAATCACAGAATACCAAAATGTCAGAATTGGCGGTGACTTTACAGATTAGACAAATTAGTTCATCTATTTTCCACTGGGGAATTGGAGATAATCAGTGATTTGCCAAATTATTTAAGTTAACATTCACGAGTCACCTAGTCTGGTACCTGGCAATGGAGCCCACCGCCCCCTATGTCAATACTCTTACCATGGTCTCTCAGAGACTCAGACACAGAGCTGAGGTGGTCATAGGGTCTTCTGACTCCCCATCCCTGAACGTTGCAAATGTGATAAATCAGCCTCGTGCGAGGCCCTTGCTCATGCCTGACATCTGGACACTAGGCCTCACCAGAAGACTCTCCATTCTCCACCTCTAGATAGCACCTCTGGCCTTCCTGATTTCTGGTCAGTGGGTCAAGGATATTAAGTTGCATCTGTTTTAGAACCTCCTAACCGTGCCAATGCTACTGTGTTGTTCTGGGTACTTCCTATTTAACAGTATTTCCTTTGGGGATGGGCTTTCGTGGCTGGCACTCTCCTGTGGGAGGGACCAGTGGACACTGGCCCGAGTCCAAGCAGCATAAAGCAACAGGCAAAACTCTTTCCATTGAGCTGTGTTTCCATGGTTGGTGGTCCACCCATGACTGCAGAGGCTGTCTTTCCAAGGGGCTATGCGATTGTTGATGCCATCGGCCCCCCTGCTTTTGAGGCCGAACAAGGACAGGACTCTGCTTCGCTCGTGTATTTAACCACCAGATTTTGCAGCGACGGTCCATCTAGAGTCACTCTACAGAACACAACCTTTTAAAAACTTACTAAA
>NW_007199298.1:0-1245 GCF_000164805.1 Carlito syrichta | reverse complement strand
CCATGGTCCCTCAGAGACTCAGACACAGAGCTGAGGTGGTCATAGGGTCTTCTGACTCCCCATCCCTGAACGTTGCAAATGTGATAAATCAGCCTCGTGCGAGGCCCTTGCTCGTGCCTGACATCTGGACACTAGGCCTCACCAGAAGACTCTCCGTTCTCCACCTCTAGATAGCACCTCTGGCCTTCCTGATTTCTGGTCAGTGGGTCAAGGATATTAAGTTGCATCTGTTTTAGAACCTCCTAACCGTGCCAATGCTACTGTGTTGTTCTGGGTACTTCCTATTTAACAGTATTTCCTTTGGGGATGGGCTTTCGTGGCTGGCACTCTCCTGTGGGAGGGACCAGTGGACACTGGCCCGAGTCCAAGCAGCATAAAGCAACAGGCAAAACTCTTTCCATTGAGCTGTGTTTCCATGGTTGGTGTTCCACCCATGACTGCAGAGGCTGTCTTTTCAAGGGGCTATGCGATTGTTGATGCCATCTGCCCCCCTGCTTTTGAGGCCGAACAAGGACAGGACTCTGCTTTGCTCATGTATTTAACCACCAGATTTTGCAGCGACGGTCCCATCTAGAGCCACTCTACAGACCACAACCTTTAAAAACTTACTAAATAGGCAATGTTTCACCATTAGTCTCGCTTTGGACAATAGATGCCAGTCCGCTGTTCATCCACATACGAACAAGACACAGAGAGTGGCCGATTGCAACACTTGCTTCATTATAATAATAAAAACACCAGTCAGACACAGAAGCTCATGACTGTGATCCCAGCATTTTGGGATGCAGTGGCAGGAGGATATGTTGAGCTTGGAAGTTTGTCGGGAAACTTCATCGTTATGAAAAATACAAAAAACCCTGGAGTATGGTGGTGTGTGTCTTGAGTCCCAGCAACTCAGAAGGCTGAAGTGAGAGGACCGCTTGAGCCCGATTGTTTAAGTCTGCGATGCACTCTAACCCGGGCAATATAGCAAGACTCTGTATCTACAAAACAAAACACAAAAAACCCAAAGTAGGTTAAGCTAATTCATCATTTTTTATACTTGAAATTTATTTATTCTATGTCTGCATATTTAAAGCTTATTCCTGCTGACACACACCTTCTTGATGCTTCACCCCTCTCCTTCCATAATAAAAGGCGCTGGGCAGCCCCCTTCAGGAAGCCAGCTCTCAAATCTTCCTCCTGTGTTTTCTCCTTTGAACAAATTCCCAGTAAAACCTTGTCTGAGGATCTGTTGGTCTCATG
>NW_007199297.1:0-723 GCF_000164805.1 Carlito syrichta | reverse complement strand
CCTCCATCGTCTTTCCCGCTGTCTGACCCGCCGAACGGAAGCTGAGGAGTTCTCCGGCGGCGGGTGGGGAACGTGAGGACCGTAGACTGTGGGGAGCTCGGCGGGTGCCAACATTTCAGGCCTGTTATGGGTTCTCTCGGATGGTAGCCGATACCCAGTTTTCCTTTTCCCGTCCTCTTCACGATGAAGTGGAGCAGACCACCACCCAATCACCTCATGACCTGCCCCCGTCAAAGGAAAGGTTTAAAAGGCATTCGACGTCACAGAGCAGTCAACACGCTTTGCCGGGCTCTCATCTGACCATGAGGCTTCTCGAGCCATGGCCGCCACGTTTCCTAACTCTGAGCCCCTCCCCTTCCTCGGGGAGGCGGATCGCCTCTCTCTTCTGTCTAATTTACTTTCTAAACAACTATATCATCCCATCTAACTTCCGTACAGTCCTTTGTGTCTTTCGAGAGTCACCGGATGGCACACCGCACCCGGGTGGGTCTGACCTACCATCCGGGAGGCTCCGACAAGGATCCCTCACCTAAGATTTTCAGCGGTCCCACCGAGACGCCGGTACCTAACAGACGAGCGTATCCACCTGTGAGGAAAGTGACTCCATGTGTCAGTCATCAAAATGGGATTTTTTTTTTTTTTTGAGTCGGAGTCTCACTCTGTCACTCAGACTGGAGTGCGGTGGCCACTTCTGGCCACTGCAGCCCCGACCCGATGGGCCCT
>NW_007199296.1:0-804 GCF_000164805.1 Carlito syrichta | reverse complement strand
GTAAATTATCACTGGAATAAATTTATCACCCGGTGATAGAGAGCAGCTGGTGCCTCTGAGTCTGCTGCCACCTTGTAGGAATGTCTGAAAGGGGCTTATCGCTTTATCATTTACATCCCGTTGTAAAAGCAGAGGTTAGTCTACTAATTTGGGGCTGACAATGCTTAACCCAAGAGTTCTAAATACAAACACTGCTTAAAACCCGACATATGCCTAATTCTACGGGGTCTGAGGTAGGATTGAAAGTACTAAGATTTCATAAAATACATGAGGTAGGAATACACAAAATATATAGTAAACATGAGGTGGGGATATATGAAATAAAGTTAACTAAACGCTACTTTTACAGCAAATAAGTTTCTTGGTTTCTTGGGTCTCTCAATAGCATGCTCTTTACCTAAATCTATTGTTGTCCTCTCATTCCCCCTTCTCATGAGGGTAGAGTGAATCTAATCTTAAATTCCTTTAACATGCTGAGTTGTCTAGGGATACCTGTTGATATTGTTGTTTGAGGACCATAACATGCACAGCATTTATTCTGGTTTTTACAAAAGTTATTAGTTTGTTTATAATACATGGACCGAAGGTTAGCAACAACAAGAGTATGATTGCGGGGCCTATTAAAGCAGACAATAGTGTGGTTAACCCAGGTGAGTAGTTTAACCAACTTTGAAGCCATCCTTGTCTCTGTTCTCGTTCTAATTTCCGTTTGGCTAAGCCTTCGTGGACTTTGGCCATGGATTCTTTGTGACACCCGAATGATCTGCATATAGCAGCACTCTTCTCCTAGTGCAGCTCACAGTC
>NW_007199295.1:0-1075 GCF_000164805.1 Carlito syrichta | reverse complement strand
ATACACAAAATATATAGTAAACATGAGGTGGGGATATATGAAATAAAGTTAACTAAACGCTACTTCTACAGCAAATAAGTTTCTGGTTTCTTGGGTCTCTCAATAGCATGCTCTTTACCTAAATCTATGTTGTCCTCTCATTCCCCCTTCTCATGAGGGTAGAGTGAATGTAATCTTAGATTCCTTTAACATGCTGAGTTGTCTAGGGATACCTGTTGATATTGTTGTTGAGGACCATAACATGCACAGCATTTATTCTGGTTTTTACAAAAGTTATTAGTTTGTTTATAATACATGGACCGAAGTTTAGCAACAACAAGAGTATGATTGCGGGGCCTATTAAAGCAGACAATAGTGTGGTTAACCCAGGTGAGTAGTTTAACCAACTTTGAAGCCATCCTTGTCTCTGTTCTCGTTCTAATTTCCGTTTGGATAAGCCTTCGTGGACTTTGGCCATGGATTCTTTAATGACACCCGAATGGTCTGCATAGAAGCAGCACTCTTCTCCTAGTGCAGCTCACAGTCCACCCTGATGCAGGAATACTAATTGCAGAATACGATTCTGCAAGACCACTTCAGATAAGGAGGTTAAGGAATCTTGAAGATGAGAAATGGAGGTCTCTATTCTTTCAATGTCTTGATCTATAGCAGCCCTGAGGCCATCATATTGGTGGCTCTGTGCTGCTAGGGAGGTTATACCCGTCCCTGTTCCTGCCAGTCCGAGTCCAAAGAGGACTGCCAGGGTAATGGCGGTAACTGGCTCCCTCCTCTTTCTCTGGTGGGTACTGTTGCTATACCAGTGGAGTATGTCTTCATCAGTGTGGTAGAGGATTTTAGGGAGCAGTTGGACTAACACACAAAAGCCCCCCCTGGTTTGGCTTAGGACCTGTCCATGGAAGCAAGGAGTTAAACCTGTGGTACAGGCCCACCAGCCGTCTCCAGGGAGCAGGTAATAGTCTGAGCTGGTTACAGGCAGTGTAGCATTGCATAGGGACTGAAATTTTGGTGGGGGGCGGCCTATGCATAGTCCCTGGCCCGTTACCGATTGGAGAGGGAGCCCCTGAGTTGCCGGCTG
>NW_007199294.1:0-1204 GCF_000164805.1 Carlito syrichta | reverse complement strand
AGCGGTAAACTCGGTTCCCAAAAAAAAAAAAAAATCCCCAAGACACAGAAAATGTTATAAGGAACGCTGGAGACTCAGAAAGGGAGAACAGAAAGGGTAGAGGGATAAAAAATTACCTGTGGGGTACCACGGGCACACGTGGAGTTGGTAGGTACGACTGAAGCACAGAACACAGACTATTTACACCTCTTAAATTCATGGAAATGAAGGCCAGACACGGAGAGATTGTGCCTGTCATACCAGCACTTTAGGAGGCTGAGGCAGTAGGATCACTTAAGCTCAGGAGATCAGGTTGGTTAAAATACACAGATCTCAACACCACCAAAAATTTAAAAAATCGGGCAGTTATGGGTGGAACACGCCATGGTCCCAGCCGCTGGAGAGGCTAAGGGGGAAGGAGTATCTGTGACTAGGAGATGGATGCTGTGGTGAGCTCCGATCGTTCCATTGCACTCCAGCCTGCATGACAGAGGGTGACTCTGTCTCCAAAAATAAAAGAAAATAATGATAGTGAGTGGTCTGTTTAATAACATAAAATTATAAAGACAGATCCGTTTTTTAAATTATATGCAAAAAAAATTTTTTTTGGTAGGACGGGCTCGGTGACTGAGACCGTGATCCCAGCATTTTGGGAGGCCGAGGCGAGTGGATCGCCTGAGCCCACGGGTTCGAGACCCACCCCGACACTTGGTAAAACTTCATCTCTACAATAAATCAAAAATTAGCTGGCCGTGGTGGCTCACGCCTGTAATTCCAGCTACTTGGAAGACTGAGGTGGAAGAATCGCCAGAGCCCAGCAGGTCGAGGCTGCGGTGACCTGGAGCGTGCCACTACAATGCAGTCTGGATGACAGAGTGAGACTCCTACTCCAAAGAAAAATTATGATACAGAAGCATGTAAATGATGCCTTCTGCACCGGACAGGACCCAGTGTCACTGCAGCTTCTGTTGGAATAGAACCGAGTAGGAATGACTGGCATGCTGACGCCCTTTTGTGGTGTTGCTCTCAGGACCAAGTAGGAATGACAAGCGGATTGATGCCCCTTTGTGGTGTTGTGTCAAGGGCCGAAATGGAATGTAAATAAGATGGTGGCATTCCTTTGGGAGTCTAATAAGTGATTCTGAAGCGGGGGAGCCCATGCCAAACCTTCCCTACAGTTACAGCTATCGTATTACATTCTGGGGACAGGGCAGGTATTTATTAA
>NW_007199293.1:0-1363 GCF_000164805.1 Carlito syrichta | reverse complement strand
CATTTTGGGAGGCCGAGGCGAGTGGATCGCCTGAGCCCACGGGTTCGAGACCCACCCCGACACTTGGTAAAACTTCATCTCTACAATAAATCAAAAATTAGCTGGCCGTGGTGGCTCACGCCTGTAATTCCAGCTACTTGGAAGACTGAGGTGGAAGAATCGCCAGAGCCCAGCAGGTCGAGGCTGCGGTGACCTGGAGCGTGCCACTACAATGCAGTCTGGATGACAGAGTGAGACTCCTACTCCAAAGAAAAATTATGATACAGAAGCATGTAAATGATGCCTTCGGCACCGGACAGGACCCAGTGTCAGTGCAGCTTCTGTTGGAATAGAACCGAGTAGGAATGACTGGCGTGCTGACGCCCTTTTGTGGTGTTGCTCTCAGGACCGAGTAGGAATGACAAGCGGATTGATGCCCCTTTGTGGTGTTGTTTCAAGGACCGAAATGGAATGTAAACAAGATGGTGGCATTCCTTTGGGAGTCTAAGAAGTGATTCTGAAGCGGGGAGCCCAGGCAAACCTTCCCTAGAGTTACAGCTATCGTATTACATTCTGGGGCAGGGCAGGTATTTATTAAGTAGGCAGGGTGAACAGCAGATACGGTTTGGTGGAAAATGTCATGCATCGTGACTCGTCAAGGGTAGAACTGAAGACACACCAGAGTAACTTTCCTTTCTTATTCAACAAGGGACCCAAGTTTTCACCCCCAGTGTTTCAAGGCTTTCATATTCATCAGCTGAGCTGACTGGAGAGGTCTTCCAAAGGGCCTTTTCCTGCTTTCTGGTTACTCATGAGTGACTCTGCACAGCGTGAGGCACGTTAGCTGCTCTGGTCATTCTGGGGTCGGGGGAAGTGCATAGCGTGGAAAGGGCAGGACGGGATTCTCTGAAGACAGCACTCAGCTCTCTCTTGCTAGAGATACAGGTTACAGGCATCTGTCCAAATCCTGTGTTTCCAGAGCAGAAAATCAAATGCCACATCTTGTGACTTACAAGTGGGATTGTTTTTTGTGAGTTGGAGTCTCACTCTGTCACTCAGGCAGGAGTTCTGTGACGGTCTCACAGACACCACGGCCTCGACCTCTGAGCTCAGGTGATCCTTCCACCTCAGCCTTCCGGGTAGCTGGAACCGTAGATGCACGGCACCACACCTGGCTGATTTTTTTGATTTATTGTAGGGATGAGGTCTTGCCAAGTTGCCCGGGCCAGTCTTGAACCCCTGGACTCAGGCGATCTTCTTGCCTCTGTCTCCCAAAGTTCTGGGGTGACGGGCATGAGCCACTGCACCCGGCCAATAAGTGGGAGTTACAGCAAGACATCGCAAAGGCAGGTAGAAGGTCATAGTGGATGTGAAGACTCAAAAG
>NW_007199292.1:0-808 GCF_000164805.1 Carlito syrichta | reverse complement strand
ATGGATAGGATTTGAACATCCACATGTGCATAAATGGAGAAAGTTTAACCAGCTACAAATGCAGTAAAGTTCAGTTCAAGAAATAAAAACTTGGAAAATAGATAGATGACATCTACCAAGCACCCATAGCCTTCAGTTGAATTTATATCAGATCACACCGCATTTCAAAAATTCTTTCTTTAGATGTGGAGAGAGAAATAATAACACAGAACACAGGCCACAGTCAAAAAGTGCCTCTACATGCTCTCTTTTCTCTGTCCCCAGTCCAATTACACAGCAATAAGTCTTTCTCCAGAGTTCAATTCACCTGTAATGAGCCTTCTCTGCACTTCTTGATTGCTTTGTTTTCATTCCTACTAATTCTGAATCCAACAATTCAAACCCCTCTTCAATTCTAGCAGATTTTTAACTTCTTGTAGTGTTGCTGTTTAAAATCTTGCAACATATGTAAAAAATTGATAAACACTCAATAGATGCCAAACCCAAACAGTAAGAAACCTCCACTCAAACATGACAAAATAGAGATGGGGGCGTGCTGGAAAATGGTCAAAGTTCATATGAAACTCCAGTGCTAAGAGAAGGGAGACAAGAATCTGAGGAGAGATGTTTTGTCAAGGGATCCCACTGGAGATACCAGGTTTCACCACGAATCCTATTCAAAGAGTTCATCAAATATGGGGAAGAGTTTCAGGCAGGAATAAGGGTCTCGGATTGCTTTGGTTTTTGGTCTCTTGGTGTACGTCGCTACTGTCCACATGCTTTTTGCATAATGAAGTCTGGAATAAGTCCCCGCACATGTCCATCATCA
>NW_007199291.1:0-789 GCF_000164805.1 Carlito syrichta | reverse complement strand
AGGAATAATAACACAGAACACAGGCCACAGTCAAAAGTGCCTCTACATGCTCTCTTTTCTCTGTCCCCAGTCCAATTACACAGCAATAAGTCTTTCTCCAGAGTTCAATTCACCTGTAATGAGCCTTCTCTGCACTTCTTGATTGCTTTGTTTTCATTCCTACTAATTCTGAATCCAGCAATTCAAACCCCTCTTCAATTCTAGCAGATTTTTAACTTCTTGTAGTGTTACTGTTTAAAATCTTGCAACATATGTAAAAAATTGATAAACACTCAATAGATGCCAAACCCAAACAGTAAGAAACCTCCACTCAAACATGACAAAATAGAGATGGGGGAGTGCTGGAAAATGGTCAAAGTTCATATGAAACTCCAGTGCTAAGAGAAGGGAGACAAGAATCTGAGGAGAGATGTTTTGTCAAGGGATCCCACTGGAGATATCAGGTTTCACCACGAATCCTATTCAAAGAGTTCATCAAATATGGGGAAGAGTTTCAGGCAGGAATAAGGGTCTCAGATTGCTTTGGTTTTTGGTCTCTTGGTGTACGTCGCTACTGTCCACATGCTTTTTGCATAATGAAATCTGGAATAAGTCCCCGCACATGTCCATCATCAGGCATGAGAACAGAGAGAAGGTAGGGTGGGAAAGGAGTTATAAAAGATAAGGGTAAAGAAAAGAAGAGAGGGCTGCAGGAGAGATAGAAGAGATCTGAGTTGGTCTTGAAGTCCATGCAGCATGGGTTTTATTTCTGAAGCATGTTTATTAGGCATAAGCTGGTGATCTCTGAAT
>NW_007199290.1:0-1476 GCF_000164805.1 Carlito syrichta | reverse complement strand
ACTTACTTTAATACTATATATTCATATATCCTATTACATACCTAACTTTGAACTATAACTATATATCAATTACCTACGAACTTATCCTAAACCTAAAGTTTTATCACAAATTATATAAATCTTAAATCTTTAAACTATTGTCTTTTATACCTATTAATTACTTTATTTAATAATCTTATACCTAAGTTCTTAACACAACTATTATCTTATAATAATCTGTTATAAATCTTATCATTAATACTTAAAAATTATGAATTTACTTTATGTTCTAAAAAACTTAATTCAATACCATTTTACTTAAAATCTAAGCCTGATTTCCTGTTAGGGAAAACTATTTGTGTCTCAAAACCTGTCATGCCACTTAAGACAATGAACTGCACCGTTGCCATGACGACAGCCGGAGGCTGAAGCAGGTGGAGAGTCTCTGCACGTAAAAGAACGTTCTGCTTTGGCTAAAGGCAACATAACAAAACTATTATAGCAATTATAATGTTTTAACCTGAGGTGAAACAACATTCTGAAAAACCAGTATACCAGGAAATAATACCAGGAAATGACAGCTAAAAAATCTTAAGAGGAAAGACAGTTTAGAAAAAAAGAGATTTTAAAGTAATTCTGCTGCACGTTTCTCATAAAATAGAATAAGTCCAATATTGAAAATCTTAGCTATCTTAAATACACTGGTTACCATTCATATGTACACACTTGATGTTATATCCTTGTCTCCGAGGCGAGCTTCTGAATAGGCCTTCATAGGCCTTGGCCATATCGATCCATATGTTGGCTCCCAACAAATAAGGATTCCTGTCTAATAAACATTTGTATACTTAACCCTGAGTTTTATCTCACATCTTTAAAATAAATTAAAATTAAAAAAAGAAAAAAGGGACACTTGGCAAGTTGAAACATGTGGGCGTGTCACAGGGTGTAAGACATAACCCATTATTTTGGGTGCTGGTTCTCCTGGACACTTGGTTGGTACTATCTCAGCTGCAGTCAGGTCAGAGGTCAGCCTTCTCATAACTCCCTCAAAACTGGGGGTTCCCTCTGTCAGGGTGTTTTAAGATTTGCCCCCAGGATTTCTAAGCAAGAATATGGTCAGATAAGCATGCATGGTGAAAGGAAGTTTTTAAAACCTGTTTCAAGGCTTAAGATTAAGAAAGAGAGAGAAAAAACTTTAAAATACATTTTAAGGCTGAAATTCTCGGTATCAAGACCAGATCCATTATTTATGGGACTGACAGAAACTCCAGAATGAATCTCAGAGCTCTAAACCCTTCCTAGTGAAAGTGTGGTCCACTAGTCAGCAGTCTTGGGAGTGCTAGGAGCCTCTCAGAACTGCAGGAGGTCCTGACATGCCTTGCACCAAGTAAGTCAGAACACGCATCTCCACAACGTCCCCACATGAACTCTGTGCATATGAAGCACACTTAAGAGTATACCATGTACGATGGAACCCAAGCTATGGGCGCCTAA
>NW_007199289.1:1592-8082 GCF_000164805.1 Carlito syrichta | reverse complement strand
TAGACTGGGCACAGAAAACTGTAGGCTACATAAAGTATGTAAACACATTATTTTAAATAGAAATCTGTATTCCTGGCCGGGTTCAGTGGCTCAGCCTGTCATCCCAGCACTTTGGGAGGCCGAGGAGAGTGAATGGCCTGAGCCCGTGGGTTCAAGACCAGCATGGGCGACTCGGTGAGACCTCGTCTCTACAATAAATCCAAGGGTGCACCTGCAGTTGTGGCTACTTGGAAGGCTGAGACGGAAGGAGTGCCAGAGCCCAGCAGGTTGACACTGGTAGCCGTGAGCGTGCCATTGCACTCCAGCTTGGGCGACAGAGTGAGACTCCGACTCAAAAGCAAATCTGTATTCCTACTTCACCAAAAAGCTGATCACATTGATGACGATCATGCATGTTTGATTGTTTTGGGAAACACACAATCACTGGACTAATTACAATAGCAACTCTGGAATCATGGTACTAACCTGTCGTGCCCTCCCAACATGCCAGTCACTTCTTGAATCTGATTTCTAATCCCCACAGGACAGACACTCTTACCTCCGTTTTACTAAGGAGTAAAATGAAGCTCAGAAAGGGAGATTATCTGTCCAATCATCTGATCATCTGCCCATGGGGTTGAAACCCACATCCTCCAGCATCGGTCAGATAAGTAGGCCTGAACGCTGAGCACAGTAAGGGACACAGGTGTCCAGGGTAAATGTGAAATGCAGGAGATGCTGGGGCAACAGGCAGACAGGACATGTGGCTGCCTAAGTCACGAAGCATCATCTTGAAAATGTGCTCCGCTGTCTCGGTCTCTGCAAAAATCTAACACACGAGGGACAGGGAAAGTGAAGAATTGTTACAGGGAGTATTAACAGAAGAGTTGAATTGGATAGAATTGGAGAACTCAGCCTGTGATTCCAGCACCTTGGGAGGCCAAGGTGAGTGTATTGCCTGAGCCCGTGAGATAGAGACTAGCCCCGGCAACTTGGCGAGACCTTGTCGCTACAATAAATAAAAAATTAGCCGAGTGCAGTAGCACATGCCTGTAGTCCCGGCTACTTGGAAGGCTGAGGCAGTAGGATCGCTGCTGCCCAGCAGGTCGATGCTGGGGTGGACGTGAGTGTGCCATGGCACTTCAGCCTGGGTGACAGAGTAAGACTCCAACTCAAAAAAAATAAAAAAAAGAATTGGAGAACTCATTTCAGGTAAGTTTTGAAGCTCCTAAGTGCCAGGAAAGGAGTTTGAACTAGCACATAGCTATGAACGTTGGTGTGGTGTTTGACAAGGGTTACACTTGACACTGAAAGTGTGACTCAAAGTGTGTTTTCAGAGAGGTTAGGTGACTTTCCCAAGACTGCTAAACTGGTAAGCAGTGGAGGTAGGCCCCTGTTTCTACCAAGTCTGGGATTCCTACTTTTTGTAATGCTTACTAATTTCTAAAACATGCAGTCCTTTGAGATTACAAATTGCCATCAGAAACCACAATGAAAAGCACATTATCTTACATGGTCAACCCAATATTCTGCTAGCATGAGTGATAGCTTCCTAGAAGAGAGGTAAGTCCTACAGAATAGACATTAGGAACAAGAAAATTGCTATTCATAAGCTTTTCTTTTCTTTTTTTTTTTTTTTTTGAGTTGGAGTCTTACTTCGTCACCCAGGCTGGAGTGTAGTGGCACACTCGCGGCTACTCCAGCATTGATCTGCTGGGCTCAGGCGATCCTTCCGCCATAGTCTTTTAAGTAGATGGAACTACAGGCAATGACACTGACCTCATTGCCTTATTGTCGTCGTATTTCCTGCCCGCCCCCTTCACTGGACTGTGAACATGAAAGCAGGGTCCTTCTCTCCTCTGTCTCCACCCTCCATGCCTAGGATAGGTGTTGACTATTCACGCCTGTGTGTGCATGGTGTACACACACACACATCAGTGTACAGCATAGGCGTGCCTAACACAGTTTTATATTTTCCTACAGATTATCTCGCATTTTCTATGTTATCTGTGAGTAACGCCAGTTTAGCTTCTTTCTTTTTCATCCTTATCCCTTCTATTTTTTCCTAGTCTTGCTGTGCAGCTAAGACCTCCAACGCAAGAGAGAGTTTCCTCAGCACCCAGAGAGGAGCAGATTCAGCAACACGCCTCACAAGTTTCCAGCGGAGTGATAATAACCACTTATAGCCAAGAAGAAGAAGAAAAAAACCTACTGACTTGGGCTGGAACTGGGCAGATTCTTGCCTGCACCACCACAGCCTCTGGATGGCAGAGAGAAAGGTGGTTGACAGGAATTTGGGAGCTCTGTGCTCCTGCCATGAACTTGGGGGGCCCCTGAGCCTTATAGGACCCCGGTTCCTTGTGAGAAACTGCCTTCCTCACAGCTGTGCTCTGACATGGAGTGGCACAGGAAAAAAGTCTAGAGCGGCACCAGCTGCCATGTCCCAAGAACTCAACCCTCGCAGGGTGGAGTGGCTGCTTTCCAGCCAGCTTGGGAAGGAACGGGCCCCAAGGGCAAACTACACAGCTGTAGACAGTTCCTGGCTGGGCAGGTTGCCTGAGAACACCTGAGACCCTGAGGCTGGCTGCACCTTGACATTCAGATCGCAGACTGCCTGAGGCCAAGGCTTGAGCCAGGTAGGATGCACTGCCATAGCAACCTCTCGTTCCCATGGCTGGGACTCCCTTCTAATCCCTACTGGGGCAGCCCAGAGTGCATCCTTGCAGGGTGCTTCAGCTCCTTTCCCCTGCACCACCTAGGGGATCAAAACAGAGATCTTGGGAAATCCCCAGAACCCCGCTTCCTTGGAGAGCACTCGCCAAGGAGAAAGTCCACAGCCACCATTGCAGCTGACTGTCTCCCACAAGCACTGCCTCCTGGCCAGAGATCAATGGTATAGCCTGTCACAGCAGATACAATAATACCTCAGCTTTGGGGAAGGCCTGATCTCAAACACCAGCTAACCACGCTTTTCAAGCCACTCCTGCCACTCAGGAAGCGGCAAGCCAGCTCAAGCAGACAGCCCAGAGCTACCACATCCGGCAATTGAGAAACTCACCACACCAAAGCTCTGTCTAACCAAGGGAACCCTACAGTGCCCACGTTAGCCTCCTGCCGACCTCAGAGAAGAAGTCATCTGCCTACGTGAGAAGAAACCAGAAAAATAATTCTGACAATATAAAAAAACAGTTTTCCCACACCTGCAAAAGACCACACCAACTCTTTGGCAATGAATCCCAAGCAAAACGAAATTTTTGAAATTCTAGTTACAGAATTCAAAAGGTTGATTATAAAACTGATCAATGAACTTCAGGAAAAAACTGATACCAACATAAAAAAAAAAATCTGCATCTGTAGTTCTGGCTACTTGGAAGGCTGAAGTGGAAGGATCACCAGAGCCCAATAGGTCAAGGCTGCAGTGGCCAGGATCGTGCCACTGCATTCCAGCTTGGGTGACAGAGTGAGACTGCAACTCAAAAAAAAAAAAATTCATTCACAACATGGATTTTGCCAAGATATAGTCACCTTAAAAAATAAAAATAAAATAAATAAATAAAACCTAGCTTAAATTCTGGAAATAAAAGAAGCATTTAGGGAGGTACAAAATGCAGTGGAAAGTTTTAACATTAGAACAAGCAGAAGAAAGAATCGCAAAACTTGAATTAAACCAATCAGACAACAACAAAGAAAAAAGAATTAAGAGACTGGAACAAAGTCTCCAAGAAATGAAAGATTATGTAAAATGTCCAAACCAAAGAATCACAGGTGTTTCCGAGGAAGAAGGGAAAGCAAAAGGTTTGGAAAGCCCATTTGAGGGAATAACGGAGGAAAACTTCCCTGGCCTTGCCAGGGAGCTAAGCATCCAAACACAAGAAGTCCAAAGAAAACCCAGAAGATTAATTGCAAAAAAGGTAATCTCCAAGGCATGTAATCATCCAGTTATGCAAAGTTAATATGAAGGAAATAATTTTAAGAGAAGTAAGACAAAAGCATTAAATAGCTTACAAAGGTAAACTATCTGACCAACAGCAGACGTCTCAGAAGAAACCTTACAAGTCATATTGGGGCCCTATCTTCAGTCTCCTCAATCAGAATAACCATTAGCCAAGGATTTTTTACCTCACAAAACTAAGTTTTGACCAGGCTCAGTGGCTCAGCCTGTCATGCCAGCACTTTGGGAGACTGAGGCGAGAGGATTGCCTGAGCCCATGGGTTCGACACCAGCCCAGGCAACTTGATGAGACCTTGTCTCTACAATATATCAAAAAATAAGCCAGGTGTGGTAGCGTGTACCTGTAGTTCTGGCTTCTTGGAAGGCTGAGGCAGAAGGATCACCAGAGCCCACCTGGCTGATGCTGGGGTGGCTGTGAGTGTGCCACTGCACTCCAGCCTGGGTGATGGAGTGAGACTCCAACTTAAAGAATAAAAACAACAAACAACTAAGTTTCATAAATGAAGGAGAAATGAAGTTTTTCTCAGAAAAGCAAATGCTGAGGGAATATATCACTGCTAGACCAGCTCTACAAGAAATACTCAAAGGAATTCTAAATACTGAAACAAAAGGTTGAAATACACCAGTAGAAATCATAAAGTGCACAGACTTTATGGAACACCAACACAATAGAGAAAATCAATCAATCAATCAGGTAACAACCAGTAAGATGAATAGAAGAGTACCTTGCATATCATTTTTAACTCTGGATGTAAGTGGTTTCAATGCCCCACTAAAAATATATAGACTACCAAATGGATTAAAAAAAAAAAACCACAACCCAAATATCTGAGACCTTCCAGAGACCCACTTAACTCACAAAGAATCCTATAGACTCAAGGTAAAGAGGTGGGAAAAAATATTCTATGCAAATGGAAACTAAAAATGAACAGGAGTGGCCATTCTCATATCAGATAAAACAGACTTTAAACTAACAACAGTAAAAAAAGACAAAGATTATATAATGATAAAGGGATCAATCCAGTGAGAGAACATAACAATTTTAAATATATATGCACCCAAAACCAGAGCACCCAGCTTTATAAAACAAATTCTGTTAGGCCTAAAAAAAGAGATAGACAAAAATACAATAATAGTAGGACACTTCAACACCCTTCTGACAACAGTAGACAGATCATCAAGGCAGAAAGTCAACAAAGAAACACTGGAGTTAAACAGGACTCTTGAGGAACTGGAACTAACATACATCTACAGAACATTCTATCCCAACGCTACAGAATATACATTTTCCTTATTAGCATATGGAACGTTCTCCAAGATAGACCATATGATAGGCCACAAATCACGTCTCAATAAATTTTTAAAAATAAAAATCTTCAAGTTCTAGCAAGATGATGACAGAACAGGTCAGACTGTGAGAGTCTCTGCAAAAGTGAGTGTTCATAAAGACTCTCTGTGTGAGTGGGCAGAAACCTGCATTGCCCCCACCCAGCTCCACCCAGCCTCCAACCTGGGACCTAGAGATGCTCTCATCAGACTCAGAGAGTCAGATGCCCCTCCCCCCATGCTAGACCAGGCACAGACACGTCAGACCTGAGTGGGAGACTTGACAGCAGCAGCTGCAGCAGCTAGCTGGGTGTCTAGATCTGACCCACCCTCTTCTCTCAGCAGTCTGTGAGGCCTCTGACCCATGCTGAGAGCAACCCTATCAGCCTGTACTGAGAGCAGAGGGGAGGGACTGGAGACTACAGCTGAAGCTGGAGTTACAGGAACAACCTCAGAGCAAGTTTTGTTTTTTGGGCTTTGTTTTTTTATTTGTTTGATTTTTGGTTTTTCCCCCTCTTCTCTCTTCCTTTCTGTTTTTGATTACATTTTCATAACTACTTTGTTTCTGTTATTTTAATTCTTTTTTTTTTAGACTTCCTATTCGCCTATGGGTATTTTTCAGACAGAGTACATCAATAAGGGATTCTTGGCAGTTTGTATGATTGTCTGCATGTTTTTGTTTTTTAAATCTTTTCTGTCTGTGTTTGTGTCTCTTTTCATCTGTCAGTTGGAACACCTGCATGTTTTCCCTCTTCTTCTTTCTCTCCACCTTCCTCTCACCCTCTTCCTTCCTTTTTCCATTCTTTTCCTTTTTCTTACCTCATTTTGCTTTCAGGGGGCAAACCTATACCCCCACTGCATGGACAGGTTGTAAGGCAGTGGGAAATGGGTTCCAGGGGGCCCACACACCTGTCAGTGGATATTGGGATCTGCAGATAGTTTCTAAATCACAGCTTCCTCCTCAATTAAAACTCAAAACTGCAAAAAGTATAACCCCCACCACAGTCCAGTTTCAGAATTGAACAAAGCCAGAGGATCTACATAAGGAAGAATAGGAAACTGAGCAAACAGAAGTCAAAGCCATCTCCCCCCATCCCTAAACAGCAGATTAAAGAAGGGATGGGAACAAGATGGCGATGGCATAGGTGAACTTGTGAGATTCTCCAAACTTGAGTTCCCAAAAAGACTTTTACTTCTCTTCCACCATCCCCCAGCCCACCACCAGCCATGCTG
>NW_007199289.1:749-1326 GCF_000164805.1 Carlito syrichta | reverse complement strand
CCAGCCATGCTGGTGTGAGGCCCGGGGACCTTCGGTCCCACCCAGGGCCAGATATTGTGGCCCCCTGCTGCTGCTGTTCCACTGCGTGCGTGGGAGTCTCGGGTCCCAGCCCCCTTCCAGCTCCCTCCCTGGCTACATCATCTCCAGCCTGCCACCTCGCACCAAACTGCTGGTCACTCAGGGAGGCTCTGGGCGCCTGCCCTTCAGAGACACCGGTCCCATTCCTGGCTGAAGTACCTTGTGGAGAGCCCAGAGCCACTCTCGCCACTCACTGCCTGCCCTTTGGAGCTTTGGAGCTCTGGAACTCTGGGCCCACCCTGGCTGAGGCACTCAGCGCGAGACCCCAAGCTGGGGGACCCAGATAAGCAGAGAAAAACAGATCTGCATAAACTGCCTCACCATTCTCCAGGCAGAGACTTCCATTGCCCCGCCCACCTATCAACAAGCTTTACCTCAGTTCCTAAGGCAACGGCACGAAACAGGAGACAAAGCCCCACCCCTATGCTGCAACAAAAAACAAAGGGGAGAGGCTGGAATTGGAGATCAGAGAAGTGACTTTAGTCTGATCGCTTTTTTT
>NW_007199289.1:0-657 GCF_000164805.1 Carlito syrichta | reverse complement strand
TGCTAGAATCAGTATTCTGAACCACAGCTTCCCTCTCAATTAAACCTCAAAAACTGAAAAAAGTACAGATTGCAGCCTATGCTCCAACCTGAAAAGTGAACAAAGACAGAAGACCCTCATAACGAAGAACAGGATATTGCAGAAGAGAAATAAAAGCAACCCCACCTCCCCTCAAAAACAAAATTAAAGAAGGGGAGGGAAAGGAGGAGAGAGATAAAAATCTACACAAATGAAGAAAAACCAAAAGAAGAGTATGGGTCTCTCCCAGACCCCTAAGAGGGCAGACACTGAGAAAACTGACTTCAGAATGCAAACAATGAAGAGCTCCCAGAATGAAGGGTCTCAAACTAAATGTAGATATCAAGACAATAATGGAGAGATTAAAAAGAATTGAAGAGACACAAGAAGAAACTAGGAAGGAGCTGATATCTGAGATAACAGTAATAAAGAATACTGTGAATGAACTAAATAACAAACTGATAAGCATGGAAAGCAGAATTACCCAAGCAGAAGAAAGAATCTCAGAGCTTGAGGACCAAAATATAGAAATAACCTGAAACTCTTAAAAACACAGAAAATAAGCTCAAAAAGACAGAACAAAACCTTCAAGAGATGAGCGATTACCTCAAGAGGCCTAATCTAAGAGTAATTGGACTT
>NW_007199288.1:2262-3377 GCF_000164805.1 Carlito syrichta | reverse complement strand
AAACTTAAAAAAAAAAAAAAATCACTCCAGTCTTTCTCCAATTTTTTTTTTTATAAAAAGTCCATGTTTTCCTGCAGCAACTTAAAAAAAAAAAAAAAATCACTCCAGTCTTTCTCCAATTTTTTTTTTTAAAAAAAGGCCAGTTATTCCTGCAGAAACTGGAAAAAAAGGAAAAAATCACTCCAGTCTTTCTTTTAAAATTTTGTTTAAAAGTCGGTTTATTCCCCCCGGAACTTTATTATTATTTTTATTTTTTGTTCGCGTCGTTCTGATCTTGGCAGACTTGAGCCCCCAAAACACCTCCTGGTTCCTGCAGGGACTTAATTTTTTTTTCTGAATCTCCGGGGTATTTGCAAACTCACCAAAAAATAATAATAATAATAATAATAATAATAACAATAATAATAATAAAAGGCCTCGGGACGCCCGCCGGCCCCTTTTTGGGGTGAATCCCTCTAGTGTTTGCAACTTTAAAAAAAAAAAAAAGCCTATTGAGTCCCGCAGAGACTTTTCCTTTTTTTTTTTAATTTTTTAATTTTGTTTTTTAATTTTTTAATTTTTTTTAAGCGCGCCGGCATTTCCAAAGTTGGGGGAGGGAAAAAAAGGATAAAAAAGGCAGAAAAAGCAAAGCGCTCGGGGGATGAAACTCCTATTTTTAACTCGGGAAACCCCTGAGATATTTATGACATGGGGGGGGGAAAAAGGAAAAAAAAGGGTTTTTAGGGCCAAACACCAAAAAAAAACCAAACAAACAAAAAAAAAACCAAAACGAGGCTTCGGGCTGGGGGGAGGGGCCGGGCCGGGAGGAGAACTGGCAACATTGTATCTCGTGTTCTCGAAATGTCTGTGTCCGGTGTCTCGCGATATTTGGGTCCATTTTTCTCGCGACATCCTTTCGAGTTTCTTGCCACGTGGCCTCTCGTTTCTCACGACGTTTGTATCGTTTTCTTGCGAGTTTATGTCCAGTTTCTCGCGATATTTGGGTCCACTTTTCTCGTGACATTGTATCGGGTTTCTCGCGATATTTGGGTCGATTTTCTCACAACGTTGGATGAGTTGCTTGCAACGGGGCCTCCAGTTTCTCGCGACGTTTGGGTCCGGAATCTTGAGGCTTG
>NW_007199288.1:0-1179 GCF_000164805.1 Carlito syrichta | reverse complement strand
ACAGGCTGAGCCACCCAGCCCGGCTTCTCGCGGCATTTGTATCCGTTTGTTCTCCACCTTGTCTCCGGTTTCTCGCAACACGGTTTCGAGGGCTTTTGTTGGCAACATTGTGTCCGGTTTCCTGCCACGTGACGTCCGGGTTCTCGCGATATTTGCGGCCGGGTTCTCGCAGATACTTGCGGCCGGGTTCTCGCGATATTTGGGGCTGGCTTCTCGCGAGATTTCCGGCCAGTCTCTCGCCACGTTCCGGTTTGCTCGCGCCCACGTATCCGCCCTCTGGCCACTTCGCGTCCGGTTTCTCGCGAGACTTGTGCCCGGTTTCTCGCCACAATGTATCCACGGGGCCGTTTATTTATTTTTAAATATTTATTTTTATTTATTTTTTTTTTGCTCCCCCTGGGAACCTGCATTTTTTTTTTTTGCTTCCTTCCCTACAAATTTCTCCATATTCCTACTTTTTAAAAAAAAAATGTGAGGCGGACGGATCCAACCCAGAGTCCTACCTGTCTCGTTTTTTTTTCTTTTTTTTTAAAAAATAATTTTTTAGGGTCGGTGGCTGGGCCGGTCGGGGTTTCCCCGGGTCGTTTTTTGGGTGGTGGGGGGAGTTTTTTCGGATTTTGGGTTTTTTTTTTTTTTTTTTGGTTTTTTTAATTTTTTTTTTGGGTACAGAGATGGGGTCTTGCTACGTGGCCCCGTCTGGCCGCAAACTCCCAACCTCAAGCCATTCCACCGCCCCCTCCCGGCCTCCCAGAGTGCTGGGGTGACAGGCGCGCGCCGCCGTGCCCGGGACGCGTCGGGCCTGGGGGCCCAGATTCCGCTCCCGAGACCCCAGGGGGAAATCAGAGCAGACGTCGCCGCCGCCGGGGCAGCACAGCACGACCCCGTCTGCACGCACATAAAAAGCGCCGGGAGACGTTCCCTTCAGGCCGGGGGCGGCGGCTCACGCCCGTCATCCCCGCGTTCCGGGAGGCCGAGGCCGGAGGATGGCCGGAGGCCGCGAGTTCGAGGCCCGCCGGGGCCACAGAGCAAGACCTCATGGACACACAAAAATTTTTTTAAAAAGAAATTAGCCGGGTATGGGTCCAGAAGTTCGAGACCCGCCGGGCCCACAGAGCAAGACCCCATGGACACACAAGCATTTTTTAAAAGAGAAATTAGCCGGGTATGGGGCCAGAAGTT
>NW_007199287.1:0-2729 GCF_000164805.1 Carlito syrichta | reverse complement strand
GGTTACCAGGTGTTATTACAATGGTGGGGAGGAGGATGACAAGAATGCAGGACCCCGACCAGTTGGGGGCAAGACCGGGTAGATAGTAGTGGTGCATAGGAAGGCAGTCCCGTTAAATGGGGGGCAGAGGGTGTTATTTGACTGAACCACAAGTGATTGTGTGCAAAGGCGGGGGGGCCCATCCAACCCCCAGAGTGCCGTTTTGTGTTATACAGTGGTCTGCAGGCAAGTCATGTGGGAGAGGGATGTTAAAACGTGGTAGTGAAGGTGTACATTGGGTTGGAGGTATAGGGAGAGTTCAATTTCCTGTGACCGGGACAGGGGAGACCCAGGATTGGCCAGACTTGAGGCATAGCCAGCAGTCCTTTGCTAGATCAAGGTTAGTGAGGTTAAGTAGGGTATGGGTTTGGCTAAGGACAGGAAGAAGTTCTGGATCTGTCTGATAAGGGCCCCAGGGTTTTGGGAGGTTGGGGCGCACCAAGACCAGCCCATTGAAATGTTGAGTGAGCTCTTCCATGACCCGCTTAGTGTTTTGCTGTTCAGCATAATCTTGTGCCCCTCCCCCATCTGATCTCCCCACAGGAGGTCTGAGGTTCCAGCAGATTTTTTCTCCCTGTCTCCCAGGACAAGAATAAATACCCAGAATGTTGTCCCAGGCTATGTCCCATCCAGGCATGCTGTTTGGTTGGTCTGAGGCAGACCGAGGCTTGCTCGTAGCAAGATGCCTAGACAAAAGAATGGACAGATGAACATTCAGTGGGGCAAGGGGGTATTTTGTTTTGGGGTTTTGGTGGGGGGTTTTGCTCCCAGCAGCGGACTGTGCCCCTATTGCCTGGGCAGCCCACTTGGAAATCTCTTACCATTGTTGCAGCCCAGTATTTTTGTGTTCCTAGTTGGCACGAAAATTTTTGATAATAGCACATACTGGGGATCAGTTGGTAGAGTCTGGGTTTTTCTGCAGAGATGCATCGGTTGCAAGTCCAATCAGCCATGCCCCATGATATTGTAAAGTTATTGGCTAGGCTTATTAATATGAATATGGTTAAACCATAACCGGAGGTAAAACCGGGGTTATTTTGGTCTTTAAGGGAGGCATCTGATGAGAACAAAGCTTGTGACAATTAAGAGATAGGTAGTAGCTAACAATTTTTGCTGCCAGTGGCCAGCTTGTGGGTGCTGAGCAGGTGAGTAATATAGTAAGTAGAATGGCAATTAGGCCAAGAAAGGAGAGGGGCCAAGGGTCACAAGTTTTTTGTGTTGTATCCAGGATGTTGGGTTGGATTTGGGTTGGGATGAGTGGTGAGTCGAGACAGGCGAAGTTTAAGTGGTTGGTCTGGAATCTGGGAGCAGGTGTACCTGTGGGTGGGTGGACAAGCATTATTATGGGTGGATTGTGAGGAAGGAGGGGTGGCAGGTTTAAGACGGGAAATGTGAATCCATGGGGTAACCTGACATTGGGCTGTGATAAGTTTTGCTGCCATGGGAGTGGATAAAACTACTTGAAGAGGTTCAGACCACTTTGGGTTAAGGTGAGTTTTAGTTTCTGGGTCAGAAAAATAGACCCATTGTCCAGTAATAAGAGGAGGTGGGATCTGACCGTTGGATGAGACAGGTAAAAGGAGGTTTTGATATTCCCAAATGTGGGAATGAATGAAGGACAAGAGGGGGTAAAGTATGTGATTGGGTGTCAGAGTGGTTGCAGTGGGGATTCCTGGGGGCAGTGCTGGATGGCTATACATCACTTCAAAAGGCGAGAGTTGGGACGGCTTTTTTGAGAGAACTCGCATGCTGAAGAGGGCCAGTGGGAGGAGGGAGACCCAGTCTCGATGGAGTTCGAGGGATAACTTGGTGAGAGTGTCTTTGAGGGTGCAATTGGCTCACTCAACCTTTCCAGACAATTGTGGGTGGTATGGGATATGGAAATGCCAGTTAATGTGGACATCGGTTGTTAGGGATTGTACCACTCGTGAGGTAAATTTGGGTCCGTTATCAGACTGGAGAGATAAAGGGACACCAAACCGAGGATTGGCAAGGATGGACCCTACAGTTGCTGCTCGTTTGTTTGTGGTGGGGTATGCCTCTACCCATCCAGAAAAGGTGTCGACCAAGACGAGGAGGTATTTGATGTTGCGAACTGAGGGCATGACAGTAAAGTCAACCTGCCAGTCCGTACCCAGAAGCTGGCCCCGGGCCTGATGTGTGGGAAATGTTCCCGGTTTTAAGGGGGTATGGGGATTAGTTCACTGGCAGATAGAACATTGAGAAGTAATGGTTTTTATAAGCTTTATATGGTGGGGTTCGAGGGTGAAGAAGTTTTTTAGGAAAGACATTAGAGCAGAGGGATTGGTATGGAAGATTGAGTGTAGATATGGAATGAGGTCGGAGATAGAGGGAGGGTTGGCGGTGGTAAATTAGTGGGAGGCGTATGGCTTAGACCAGGGCAGGTAACAGCCGCCATAGTGGGGATGGACCCCAAGGCTGCTTGTTGGGCCACGCTGGGGATGGACCCTAAGGCTGCTTGTCGGGCCGTGTTATCTGCCCTGGAGTTTCCCTGAGTTTTAAGTGAGGAGTCGGACTGGTGGGCCTTGCATTGAGAAATGCCAATGTTGGTGGGAAGCAGAGAGGCGGTGTGAAGGTTGGAGATTAGTTTAGCATTAATTACTGCTGAGCCTTTGGTAGTCAGTAACCCCCTTTCCTTCCATATGGCCGAGTGGGAGAGGAGAATGAGG
>NW_007199286.1:0-413 GCF_000164805.1 Carlito syrichta | reverse complement strand
TCTGTGCAAGGATAGAAAACACCTTCACTTTTTGGTGTGTGTGTGTGTGTGTGTGTGTGTAACACCTTCACTTTTTGGTGTGTGTGTGTGTGTGTTAGTGTCGTGTGTGTGTGATCTGTGCAAGGATAGAAAACACCTTCTCTTTTTGGTGTGTGTGTGTGTGTGTGTGTGTGTGTGTGTGTGTGTGTTAGTGTCGTCCAGGTTGAATGGAGTGCAGGGGGAGATCTGTGCAAGGATAGAAAACACCTTCACTTTTTGGTGTGTGTGTGTGTGTGTGTGTGTGTGTTAGTGTCGTGTGTGTGTGATCTGTGCAAGGATAGAAAACACCTTCACTTTTTGGTGTGTGTGTGTGTAACACCTTCACTTTTTGGTGTGTGTGTGTGTGTGTGTGTGTTAGTGTCGTGTGTGTGTGA
>NW_007199285.1:0-666 GCF_000164805.1 Carlito syrichta | reverse complement strand
TCTTTTATCGCTTTTCCGTCTCATCTCGTCGCCGGGAGAGACGGGGTCTTGCAACGCTGCCCCGGCTGGGACGCCGGGGGGATCGCGAAGGGCGGGCCGTCCATGGATCATCTATCAATCAATCCTTCCATCCATCAATCAATCAACCGATCCATCCACCCGTCCAATCGATTTGTCACCTATCTGTCCACCCTATGTCCGTCCCCTCGTCGGTCCGCCCATCCGCCCGTCCGTCCAGCCATCCATCCCTCCGTCCATCAATACATCCTATCGTCTGTCAACCAAGCCATCCATCAATCAATCAATCAATCTATCCATCCTTCCATCCACCCAACGGCTCTCTCAAGTCCCTATCGATCGATATCGGTCCCTCCATCCTGGGGGCGGGCCTCTCCGGTCACTCACCCATCCCCCTGTCCGTCCGCCCATCGATCTGGCGATCGATGCACCGATCGATCACGGGCCTCTGTCCATCGATCGACCCACGCTATCATCGGTCAGTCCAGCAACCTACGTGTCTTCGCACCCATCCGAGCAATCCCGCCCGTCTGTCGATCGATCGATCGATCCGTCCCTCCAGCCAGCCAGCAACGCGTCCTGCCGGCGCTGTATTGATCTGGCCAGCCACCCGTCCCTCATCTGTCAATCAGTCCATCCGTCCCTCAC
>NW_007199284.1:0-539 GCF_000164805.1 Carlito syrichta | reverse complement strand
CTGTATTGATCTGGCCAGCCACCCGTCCCTCATCTGTCAATCAGTCCATCCGTCCCTCACGCTCTCCCTCCTGCCATGCCGCGGGCCGTCCGTCCAGCCACCCGCCCGTCACCCAGCGGTCGATCGCTCGATCTCTGTCCGTCCAGCTATCCACCAACTCATCGATCGATCAATCCCGCGAGGAATTGACGGATAGGTGGATGGATACAGATCTCTCTCTTGATCTGGATAGATAGATGTCCTCCTTCTATTGATCTGGATAGATAGATATCCTCTCTCTATTGATCTGGATAGATATCCTCTCTCTATTGATCTAGATAGATAGATGTCCTCTCTCTATTGATATGGATAGCTAGATATCCTCTCTGTATTGATCTGGATAGATAGATATTCTCTCTCTATTGATCTAGATAGATAGACATCCTCTCTCTATTGATCTGGATAGATATCCTCTCTCTATTGATCTAGATAGATACATGTCCTCTCTCTATTGATCTAGATAGATAGATATCCTCTCTGTATTGATCTAGATAGATATC
>NW_007199283.1:0-304 GCF_000164805.1 Carlito syrichta | reverse complement strand
AGCTAGTTAAGTCAGCAAGTTAAGTCAGCTGGCTTGCCAGCTGGCTAGCTAGGTAGTGACCTAGTTAAGTCAGTTTGCTAGCTAGGTATTGACTTAATTAAATCAGTTGGCTAGCCAGCTGGCTAGCTAATAAAGTCAGCTAGTTAAGTCAGCTGGCTCTCCATATGGCTAGAGAGGTAGAGAGCTAGTAAAGTCAGCTGGCTAGCCAGCTGGATAACTAATTAAGTCAGCTAGTTTAGTCACCTGGCTGGCTAACTGCCTAGCTTGTTTTTCAAGTAGATATGTCAGCCTGCTTACCAGCCTC
>NW_007199282.1:0-851 GCF_000164805.1 Carlito syrichta | reverse complement strand
CTTCCAAGTAGCTGGAACTACAGGTACGTGCTACCAAGCCCGGCTAGTTTTTTTGATTTATTGTAGAGATGAGGTCTTGCCAAGTTACCCAGGAGGGTCTCGAACCTGTGGGCTCAGGCACTCCACTCACCTCAGTTCCCAAAGCGCGGGATTACAGGCTGAGCCACCGAGCCCGGCTTGTAAAAGTTCTTTTTATAGACTAGAGAGATCGTAATCAGGAATATTAACTTGAAAATACATTTTTTTCCACTCTTTAGGTTGTTTTGTCTGTTTGTGCTGTGATAACAGAATATCTGAGAATGGGTACTTTTTTTTAGTTGGGGGTCTCACTCTGTGATTCAGGCTGGAATTCACTGGCACGATCACCACTCACCATAACCGTGACCTCCTGAGTTTACACAATCCTCCTTCCTCAGCCTCCCAAGTAACTGGGATTATAGGCATGCATCACCTGGTTAATTTTCTGATATTTTGTAGAGACGAGGTCTTGCTATGCTTCCCAGGCTGGTCTCGAACTCCTGGGCTCAAACAATCCTCGGAGCCCAGCAGGTGGAGGCTGCGGTGGCCGGGAGCGGCCACTGCACTCCAGTCTGGGGCAGAGTGAGACTCCAACTCAAACAAACAAACAAACAAACAATCCTCTTGCCTCAGCCTTCCAAAGTGCTGGGATTATAGTCTTAAACCATTGTGCCAGGCTCAGAATAGATACTTTATAATGAACGGAAATGGATTGGCTCATGGTTCAGGAAACTGAGAAGTATAAGATTTAGGATGCTGACATCTGGTGAGGGCCTTCTTCCTGCATCATCACATGCTAGAAGGCAAAGAGGAAAGAGGAACAACCTTGCCTT
>NW_007199281.1:0-537 GCF_000164805.1 Carlito syrichta | reverse complement strand
GGAGCGGCCACTGCACTCCAGTCTGGGGCAGAGTGAGACTCCAACTCAAACAAACAAACAGACAAACAATCCTCTTGCCTCAGCCTTCCAAAGTGCTGGGATTATAGTCTTAAACCATTGTGCCAGGCTCAGAATAGATACTTTATAATGAACGGAAATGGATTGGCTCATGGTTCAGGAAACTGAGAAGTATAAGATTTAGGATGCTGACATCTGGTGAGGGCCTTCTTCCTGCATCATCACATGCTAGAAGGCAAAGAGGAAAGAGGAACAACCTTGCCTTTTATAACAACATTAATCCCACCCATGGAGGGAATAGCTCTCAAGGTCCTATCACCTCTTAAAGGTCCCATTCCCTAACACTGCTCCCACAGTAACTGCATTTCAACGTGAGTTTGGAGGGGACATTCAAACCATAGTAGTTATTTTTTTTTGCTTTCTTTTTGTTTTTTTTGTTTTGTTTTGTTTTTTTGAGTTGGAGTCCCACTCCGTTGCCCAGGTTGGAGTGCAGTGGCACAGTCATGGCTACCCCAGCAT
>NW_007199280.1:0-313 GCF_000164805.1 Carlito syrichta | reverse complement strand
AATTCCTCTCCATTGCACTCCATTCCATTCTGATACATTCAAGTATAATCCATTCCTCTCTATTCTATTACATTCCAATCCTCTCCTTTCTATTCTTCTCCACTCCATTCCATTACTCTCTATTCCATTCCATTCCATTCCATTTCTCTCCATTCCAGTACTCTCCATTCCATTCCTTTCCTCTCCATTTCATTCCTCTCCATTTCATTCCATTCCTCTGCATTGCATTCCTCTCCATTCCATTCCATTTCTGTCCATTCCATTCCATTCTTCTCCTTTCCATTTCATTCCACTGAATTTTATTCCATTGCAT
>NW_007199279.1:0-811 GCF_000164805.1 Carlito syrichta | reverse complement strand
CATTTGCTTCATGTGTGTTTGTAGGGATATAAATTCCCCTCTTACTACAGCTTTCAGGGCATCCCAGAGATTTTGGTAAGATGTTTCCTCATTTTCATTTGTTTCCAGGTATCTTTTGATCTCTGTTTGGATTTTATCGTTGACTCAGGAGTTGTTTAGCAACATGCTGTTAGTGTCCATGCTGTTAGTGTCTTTGTGGGTTTTGGGGGGACTTTGTTTGTGTCAATGTTTATTTTTATTCCACTGTGGTTCGAGAAGGTGCATGGTAGAATTTTGGTCCTTTTAAATTTGCTTGTGCTTGATTTATGGCCGAGTATGTGGTCGATCTTAGAATATGTTCCATGTGGTGATGAGTAGAATGTGTATTCTGTGGTCCTTGGATGGAGTGTTCTGTAGGTATCAAATAAGTTCGTTTAGTCCAAAGTCACATTGAGGCTCCGAATCTCCTTGCTGATGTTTTGTTCTGATGATCTATCTAGGGTTGTGAGTGGGGTATTAAAGTCCCCAGTTATGATAGTGTTAGAGTCGATATATTTCTTTAGTTTTCCAAGAAGTTGCTGTATGAATGCTGGTGCACCTATGTTGGGTGCATATATGTTTAGGATAGATATTTCTTGTTGATAGATTGATCCTTTTTATCATTGTGTAGTGGCCTTTTGTATCTTTTTTGATTTTTAATAACTTGAAGGATATTTTGTCTGAAATTAAGATCACTACTCTTCCTTTCTTTTGTATTCCATTTGCCTGAAAGTTTTTTTCCCATCCTCTTACTTTGAGTCTGTGGGTGTCCTTTCTAGTGAGGTGAGTCTCT
>NW_007199278.1:0-770 GCF_000164805.1 Carlito syrichta | reverse complement strand
AGGTGACCTGAGGAAACACCAGTGGAGGAGTGGAACAAAGAGTCAGGGAAAGAAGGAGGCTAAAAAGGACAGGTACTTAAGCAAATTACCATTGTAGGCAACTTGAACTTGGTTCTATAGGGAACACCAGTAGGCAGAAAAGAATTTCTCCACTTCCACCCCACCTAGAGGTCAAATGACCCTTGAGTGCAGGTAGTTATATGCCAGCCCTCATAAGTCATCATATGATGGCTATGAATTAGTTCCTGGGCACCTCTGGCCTGCTACACATGTGAGCAGAGAAGACTCAGGTAGCCGGAGAAACCCACATGAAAGTGGTGGTGGTGGTCATGGTGTTGGAAGTGGGACAGGTATGCACTGAATGAAAAGGGCTGCTGTTCTGCCATATGCAAGACCTCACTCTCCTTGTCTTACAGCTGAAGGAAGAGGACTACAAGGCCTTAGAGGAAGGCAGAACCATAGCACCAAAGGTGCCTAGATCCTAAAATTACCCCTTGGAAGGCTGCTCACTGACTGGGACAATTAGCAAGAAATAGACAATTATGCTAAGCCACAAAAATGTAGGGATTGCTTGTTACAGTGGTTAGCCTCTCCTGAGCAGTGTAGGGAGAAAGTGGATATTTAAACAGCCAGCCATATCCACTGCTTAAATCCTGGGATTGGTGGGTAACAGATAATACCACCGAATTACTACCTTGCTAATAACAATCTGTGAAACACCAGATAAAAGCCCTTGAAGCTACATAGGAATGAAAGGCAAGCACATATGA
>NW_007199277.1:2938-4864 GCF_000164805.1 Carlito syrichta | reverse complement strand
GAACCTAAGCCAACAAGTAAGAGTCAAAAGCCCAGGGAATTAACAGAGATTTGGACTGAGAATTTTAATTCAATAAATACTGAGTAGATATTATGTTCTATAGCAACAGAATAATCAGATGAGGTTCCTGTCCTGCAGAATCTCTTCTTGAGAGGAGACCAACCCATTCACCTGGCTGTAGGTAAGAAAGAAAAGGCAACTAAGATATAATTAGTAGTTAAGATGCTGGGCACTGTTCAGTTCAGTTGCACAAAAACAGCATGAGACATACATTAATTGCTTCCATGATACAGATGATAAAACCAAGGGCTTAAGGGGTAAAGTCTTTGCCCAAGGTCACCCTGAAGGTAACTAGTGAACTCCTGATAATACCCCCTTTGAAAAGACTCCTCAAGAAATGAGGAATGTAGAGAGAGAAAGAAGAAATGCCAGAAGAAGGGAGAACTCAGGACAAGAAACTCTGACTCCACCACCTTAATCTTGTCAATTGCCATCCCCCACTCTGCAGAAAATGACTATATTGGATATTAAGAAACAAGAAATCTAGTCCTAGCTCCACTACAGACTAGTTGTGTGGTGTTGGACAATACCAACAATGGATTCAAGCAAGACATTTGAAATTGTGTAACAACTGAAATTCACTCATGTGAATCTCCAAGTTGGAGTTTCAAGTGATTTATCTGAAGATAGGTGATGATGATAGATGATATAAGATAGACAGATAGACACACAAATATATAAATGTTTATGTATCATATATTTACCCTAAATATTAAACTCTTAACCACTGAAATTTTTTTTTTTGAGTTGGTGTCTCACTCCATCATCCAGACTGGAGGGCAGTGGCATGCTCACAGCAACACCAGCATTGACCTGGTGGACTCCAGTGATCCTTCTGCCTCAGCCTTCCAAGTAGCGGGAACTACAGGTGCATGCTACCATGCCCAGCTAATTTTTGCTTTATTGTAGAGATGAGGTCTTGCCAAGTTGCCCAGCTGAGTCTCAAACCCGTGGTCTCAGGCAATTCACTCACCTCAGCCTCCCAAAGTGGTGGGATTGCAGTCTGAGCCACTGAACCCAGACTGAAATTTCTTAATGGCTCTCCCCAGTACCTACTAGTGAGTCATCCTCATTCATTTGTCATGCAAGTCTTTTATGATATGACCTCAGCCTCTCTCATCATTTAATGACTCATTTTCTCTCTACATTTCCAATGTTTTAGCCACATTTGACCACTAGGTGTCTGCCTTCTGTATCTGCTCATGGTGTTTATTCAGAATGTCCAGCCATCCTCAGTTCCTCTACCTGGAAACCCCCAACTCATCTTTCTTTCTTTCTTTCTTTCTTTTTTGGAGTTGGAGTCTCACTCTGTCACCCAGACTGGAGTGCAGTGGCATGTTCCCAGCCATCGCAGCCTCAACCTGCTGGACTCTGGTGATCTTCTGCCTCAGCCTTCCAGGTAGCAGGAATTACAGGTGTGCACTACCACACCTGGCTAATTTTTGATTTGTTGTAGAGATGAGGTGTTGGCAAGTTGCCCAGGCGGGTCTTGAACACGCGGGCTCAGGCAATCCACTCACCTCAGCCTCCCAAAGCACTGGGATTACAGGCTGAGCCACCAAGCCCGGCTCCCAACTCATCTTTCAAGACACAGCTTAAGCATCTTGCTTTTTGTTATTTTTTAAAACTCCCCAAGTAGAGTTGCCCACACTTTTCTTTGTGGTACTTCAATACTTTATACATATCTCTTTTGTACACTTATTCCTGTAACAATACTGCTTGCCTACACATCTACTTCTTGTACTAATTTGCACATTCCTTGATGTGATCCATGTGATATTATTGGCTCATTACACAAATCTCATTGCTCTTTCATTTTGATCTTGGTGGGTAGACTTTACTTGAGTTTTAAGGCAACATTTCATG
>NW_007199277.1:1496-2918 GCF_000164805.1 Carlito syrichta | reverse complement strand
GATTACAGGCTGAGCCACCAAGCCTGGCTCCCAACTCATCTTTCAAGACACAGCTTAAGCATCTTGCTTTTTGTTATTTTTTAAAACTCCCCAAGTAGAGTTGCCCACACTTTTCTTTGTGGTACTTCAATACTTTATACATATCTCTTTTGTACACTTATTCCTGTAACAATACTGCTTGCCTACACATCTACTTCTTGTACTAATTTGCACATTCCTTGATGTGATCCATGTGATATTATTGGCTCATTACACAAAATCCCATTGCTCTTTCATTTTGATCTTGGTGGGTAGACTTTACTTGAGTTTTAAGGCAACATTTCATGGTGCTGGGATCACCTTAGCAGAATGCCTGTAGGGTGTGGGAAAAACATGTGAATATATGAGTGAGGGAAGTGTCAGACAACAGGGAATGAGAAGGACTGTGTGTGTGTGTTTATTTTTTTGAGATGGAGTCTCACACTGTCGTCCAGGCAGGAGTGCAGTGGTACACTCATGATCATCCTAACTTTGACCCACTGGGCTCCAGTGATCCTTCTGCCTCAGACATCCAAGTGGCAGAACTACAGGCATACACTACCATGCCTGGCTGTTTTGATTTTTCATAGAGACGAGGTCTTACTAAGTTGCCTGGGCTGATCTTGAACCTGCAGCCTCAGGAAATCCACTCTCCTTGGCCTCCCAAAGTGCTATGACTATAGGCTGAGCCACCAAACCCAGCCATGGGCTGTGTTGAACATGGGACTGCATGGCATGTATCACGGTGGCAGCCACTACTCGGCTGTCAGTTCATATCTGCAGGCCAGATCCCACTTCTAGCATGGTTGGAAAAGCAGACTTTTGAAATAAATGGAATTTCATTCTCAGGTCTACCCTTCACTCACTGTGGGAATGGGAGCATGTTATTGAACATGTCTAAGATTCAGTGTCCTCATCTGAAAGAGAACTAGCTGCTTGCTGAAACCCCATCACTTTCCACCCTAAGCACACTGTCGATTCCATTTTTATCCCCTCTCATAGTGAGATTATGTCATCTTCCTGTGTTATGTTCATTAGAATGTGAAGGGAAGAAAGGCACACCACTAAAAACCTCCTGTCTCAGTTTTTGTTTCCCCAGAAGCAGATCATGGGATAAAAAGGAAAGCACAAGTCATTTATCTGGAAGGTGACCTGAGGAAACACCAGTGGAGGAGTGGAACAAAGAGTCAGGGAAAGAAGGAGGCTAAAAAGGACAGGTACTTAAGCAAATTACCATTGTAGGCAACTTGAACTTGGTTCTATAGGGAACACCAGTAGGCAGAAAAGAATTTCTCCACTTCCACCCCACCTAGAGGTCAAATGACCCTTGAGTGCAGGTAGTTATATGCCAGCCCTCATAAGTCATCATATGATGGCTATGAATTAGTTCCTGGGCACCTCTGG
>NW_007199277.1:0-1409 GCF_000164805.1 Carlito syrichta | reverse complement strand
ATGCAAGACCTCACTCTCCTTGTCTTACAGCTGAAGGAAGAGGACTACAAGGCCTTAGAGGAAGGCAGAACCATAGCACCGAAGGTGCCTAGATCCTAAAATTACCCCTTGGAAGGCTGCTCACTGACTGGGACAATTAGCAAGAAATAGACAATTATGCTAAGCCACAAAAATGTACGGATTGCTTGTTACAGTGGTTAGCCTCTCCTGAGCAGTGTAGGGAGAAAGTGGATATTTAAACAGCCAGCCATATCCACTGCTTAAATCCTGGGATTGGTGGGTAACAGATAATACCACTGAATTACTACCTTGCTAATAACAATCTGTGAAACATCAGATAAAAGCCCTTGAAGCTACAAAAGAATGAAAGGCAAGCACATATGATAAAGAGTCACTGGTTTATAGGTGAGAAAAGCCCAAGCTCTGAAACGCAGAGGGTTCTTGGACTTTGCACTTTGGCTGCATTGTTTCAGCTTTCTCTTTGTGGAGAGAACAGACTAGATTAGATCTTACAGGTGACTTGTCCCTTTGGTGCCACAGACTCATCTAAGATTTCAGACTAAAACTCTCCAGGTGGCAGAGATCACCCATGAATTTGTACCTGAGTTCCAAGCATGACAAAGAAAGGACACACTCTCATCTTTGACTCCTGTTCAAAGGGAAAGTCAGCTTTGTGGTTACTGCTCCTGAGGGGCCAATGTTGACAAGGAAGGAACAGTCAAATGGGACCAATTATGCTTAGTGGGTACCTCATGCCTTCACAAAGCCCAGCCCTTTGATGGAGGGCATTAACATTTGTTGACTGCCCATCACTTGACAAACATGGTACTATAATTCCATTTCACCTCCTGACAACCTCAACAGGCATCACCTGCATTTTTCAGATGGGAAGATGGAGGTTTAGTGAAAAAATATCCTCTCAGTAAGGTCAAGAGCCACAAAGTGACTAAACCATCAGGACACCAGAAACAATGCACCATGACACTCTGGTTTCTCTTTCTCTAACTTTCCCCCATGGAATACACAAATGTAAAGCATAGAATGTATTGTGAATTTGTGAGGTTGGCAAACTTAAAAATCACATGCTTGATTTTCTAAATACTCATCTAATCATTTTATTTATCTAAGTAGTAATCAGATTAATTTATGTAAACTGTTATCTGAACATTTTCCTTCAAAAACGTGTGTGCTATGCACAGATTAGACATCTAAAAATATTTTGTTCAAGGAATCAATGAATGTACTGCATGTGCTTTGATACCCTTTTTGCATGTCAATTTTCTGTTTTTTTGTCCCCATTCTAATATACAGTTGGTAAGATTTAGCTTCCATAATATCTTTGCCTTTTCATCTCTGTTCTTTAACTCCATCCCATTATCCCTTCCCCCATCCCAACAACAAGAAACTCC
>NW_007199276.1:0-787 GCF_000164805.1 Carlito syrichta | reverse complement strand
TTTTAGAGCACTCACTTGATTTTTTAAAGAATACATTTTGTTGTTAGCTATAGATAAATTACATAAAATTTAATGCATGCATTTTCTTTTTTCTTTGAGCTGGAGTCTCACTTCATCACACAGTGGCACACTCATGGGCCACCCCAACGTGGACTTGCTGGACTCTAGTGATGATTCTGCCTCAGTCTTCCAAGTAGCTGGAGCTACAGGCACATGATACCACACCCAGCTAATTTTATATTTATTGTAGAGATGAGGTCTCCCCAAGTTGCCCGGGCTGGTCTCAAACCTGCAGGCTCAGGCAATCCACTTACCTGATCTCTAAATATGCTAAAATTACAGGCTGAGCCACCAAGCTCAGCCTTTTTTTAAGTAAAAAATAATATTTCAAGGTCAAAATGTATAATTTATTGTCTAAAAATAATATTTCTAGGCCAAAATAAATATCTTATTATCTAATAATATTTCTCTCACCTTACAAAAATGGCCAACAACATAAGCCACTTTTAAGAAGTCTGACATGTGAGAGTTGGGTTGTCAGTGTTTGAGTCATGGAAATGATAATGTATGGAGTTGAACAATTGGATCATCAATGTGATTCCTTTTAAAGGCTCCCAGCCCAACCTAAAGCTCTTCCTTGTTTCACATAAATAAGACACTAGACAGAACTCACAAAATTAGTTTTACCCATAGGACATCAATGTCTTTTATCCCCTACAGGTTATATATAAACTTTCCATACTTCACAAAGAGAAATTTTTAACATACATGAAACAGCCGTGAGAAT
>NW_007199275.1:0-853 GCF_000164805.1 Carlito syrichta | reverse complement strand
AAATTACATAAAATTTAATGCATGCATTTTCTTTTTCTTTGAGCTGGAGTCTCACTTCATCACACAGTGGCACACTCATGGCCACCCCAACGTGGACTTGCTGGACTCTAGTGATGATTCTGCCTCAGTCTTCCAAGTAGCTGGAGCTACAGGCACATGATACCACACCCAGCTAATTTTATATTTATTGTAGAGATGAGGTCTCCCCAAGTTGCCCAGGCTGGTCTCAAACCTGCAGGCTCAGGCAATCCACTTACCTGATCTCTAAATATGCTAAAATTACAGGCTGAGCCACCAAGCTCAGCCTTTTTTTAAGTAAAAAATAATATTTCCATGTCAAAATATATAATTTATTGTCTAAAAATAATATTTCTAGGCCAAAATAAATATCTTATTATCTAATAATATTTCTCTCACCTTACAAAAATGGCCAACAACATAAGCCACGTTTAAGAAGTCTGACATGTGAGAGTTGGATTGTCATTGTTTGAGTCATGGAAATGATAATGTATGGAGTTGAACAATTGGATCATCAATGTGATTCCTTTTAAAGGCTCCCAGCCCAGCCTAAAGCTCTTCCTTGTTTCACATAAATAAGACACTAGACAGAACTCACAAAATTAGTTTTACCCATAGGACATCAATGTCTTTTATCCCCTACAGGTTATATATAAACTTTCCATACTTCACAAAGAGAAATTTTTAACATACATGAAACAGCCTTGAGAAATTAAAAGCAGCAAAACAAAACAATATATGACATTGCCACTTATTTATTGCTATCTTTGTTTAAAGAGATTGAAATGAATAGAATGCATTTAGTGATTAATTATAAATAATCTATACAAATAAT
>NW_007199274.1:0-558 GCF_000164805.1 Carlito syrichta | reverse complement strand
AGGGAAGGAATGGAATGGAATGGAATGGATTGGAATGGAATGGAATTGTTTGGAATGGCATGGAGAGGAATGAACTGGAGAGGAATGGAATGAAATCGAATGGAATGGAAAGAAGATGAATGGAATTGAATGGAATGGATTGGAGAGGAAGGAAAAGGAATGAAATGGAGAGGACTAGAGTGGAGAGAAATTGAGTGGCATGGATGGAGAAGAATGGAATGTTTAGTAATGGAATGAAATGGAGAGAAATAGAATGGGAGAAATGGAGGGGAGTGGAATGAAGAGGAAAGAATGAAGTGGAGAAGTATGGAATGGAATAGAATGGGATGGAATGCAGTGGAATTTATTGGAAGGGAATGAATACAGAACAATGGAATGGAATGGAATGGAGAGGAATCGATGGAATGAAGAATAATGGAATGGTATGGAGAGGAATGGAATCGAATAGAGCAGAATGGAATTGAACGCAATGGAAAGGACAGGAAAGGAGAAAGATGAAATGTCATTGAATGAAGAGGAATGGAATGGAATGGAATGGAATGGAATGGAATGGAATGG
>NW_007199273.1:0-614 GCF_000164805.1 Carlito syrichta | reverse complement strand
CGATAAGAAGTGTTTTCCCATCCCCCAACAGATATTTGCTACTGTTAATCCCATCCCCCACCCCACCATAGTTTCCCAGTACCATCAGTCATTTTCTTATAATATTGCATTGGATGTTCAAGGTCCATTATATGAGTGAGAACATGTGATATTCGAATTTTTGTTTTTATGAGAGGTCACTCAGTATTATAGACTCTAGTTCCATCCAGGTTGCAGTGAAATTCATGATTTTGTTCTTTTTTATGGCTGTGTAGTATTCCATCGTGTATATGTACCACATTTTTTAAATCCAGTCCTCTTTTGATGGGCAGCATGGTTGTTTCCAGGTTCTTGCTATTGTGAACAGTGCTGCAATAAACATACGTGTGCAGGTATCTTTTTTATAGAGTGATTTGTGTTCTTCAGGGTATATTTCCCAGTAGGGGGATTGAAGGGTCATATGGAAGGTCAATTTTTAGAGCTTTTAGGAATTGCCACACTGCTTTCCACAGAGTTTGCACTAGTTTACACTCCCACCAACAGTGTAGAAGTGTTCCCTTTTCACCACACCCTCTCCAGCAGCTGTTATTTTTTTGTTATTGATAATTGCATTCTGACTGGAGTTAGGTGGTATC
>NW_007199272.1:0-561 GCF_000164805.1 Carlito syrichta | reverse complement strand
CGCCTTGCATCCCAGGAATGAAGCCTACTTGGTCATGATGGATGATTTTTGAGATGTATTGCTGAATCCACTTTGCTAGGGTCTTTTTGAGAATTTTAGCATCTATGTTCATCAAAGATATTGGCCTGTAGTTCTCTTTCTTTGCTGGATCTTTACCTGGCTTGGGTATCAATGTGATGTTGGCTTCGTAAAATGATTTGGGGAGCGTTCCATCTTTTTCAATCGCCTGGAATACCTTCAGTAGGATTGGTATCAGCTCCTCCTTAAATGTCTTGTAGAATTCTGCTGGAAAGCTATCTGGTTCAGGGCTTTTTTTTGTAGGAAGTTTTCTTATTACGTAGTCGATTTCCTTGATTGTTATTGGTTTATTTAGGGTCTCAATTTCTTCTTGCTCCAACTTAGGTAGGTTGTGTGATGTCAGAAAGTCCTCCATTTCCTTAAGGTTTTCAAGTTTGCTTCCATACAAGTGTACATAGTAGTCTCTAATGATCTTTTGTATTTCTTCATGGTCAGATGTGACTTCATCTTTTGTGTTTCTGATTGTGCTTATTTGGTTTTTTT
>NW_007199271.1:0-322 GCF_000164805.1 Carlito syrichta | reverse complement strand
AATAGAATCGTGAGAAATGAAATGGAATGGAAGGAAAAGGAATAGGGGGGAATGGAACGGGTGGAATGGTGAGGAATGGAATTGATTAAAATAGAAGCGAATGGAGAGGAATGGATTGGAATGTAAAAGAGAGGAATGGAGAGGAATGGAATTGAGTGGAATGGATTGGAATGGGAGGAATGCAAAGAAATGGAATGGAGAGGAATGGAATAGAATAGAATAGAATGGAAAGGATTGAAATGGAATGGAAGGGAGAAGAATCGAATGAAGAGGAATGCAATGGAATAAAATTCAGTGGAATGAAATGGAAAGGAGAAGAATG
>NW_007199270.1:0-714 GCF_000164805.1 Carlito syrichta | reverse complement strand
GCCTTTGAAAATTTCTTTTTAAATTTTTACCTAAAATTTTGCCATACTTAGGTTTCCAATTATTTATTTATTTATTTATTTATTTATTTTTATTTTTATTTTTATTGTGAAGTTGTGGGGTACAGTTAAGGGTTATGTATACAATTGCGTTTCATTCAGGCACCCTGTTGATATGGGGTGTTTCCCTGTTCCCAGACAGATATTTGCTACTGTTAATCCCATCTCGCTCCCCCCACCATAGTTTCCCAGTACGGTCAGTCATTTTCGTATAGTATTGCATTGGATGTTTAAGGTCCATTATATGAGTGAGAACATGTGATACTCGGATCTTTGTTTCTGTGAGAGGTCACTCAGTATTATAGACTCTAGTTCCATCCAGGTTGCTGCGAAATTCATGATTTTGTTCTTTTTTATGGCTGCGTAGTATTCCATCATGTATATGTACCACATTTTTTTAATCCAGTCCTCTTTTGACGGGCAGCATGGCTGTTTCCAGGTTCTTGCTATTGTGAACAATACTGCGATAAACATGCATGTGCAGGTATCTTTTTTATAGAGTGATTTGTGTTCTTCAGGATATATTCCAAGTAGGGGGATTGCGGGGTCATATGGGAGGTTGGTATTTAGAGCTTTTAAGAATCGCCACACTGCTTTCCACAGAGGTTGCACTAGTTTACACTCTCACCAACAGTGTAGAAATGTTCCCTTTTCACG
>NW_007199269.1:0-805 GCF_000164805.1 Carlito syrichta | reverse complement strand
CATGAGCATGGGATATTTTTCACTTGCTCGTGTCAGCTTTGATTTCTTTGAGCAGTGTTTTGTAATTTTCATGTAAAGGTCTTTCACGTCTCTGGTTAGGAAGATGCCAAGGTATTTCATTTTTTTTGTAGCTATTGTGAATGGAATTGTGTTTTTTATTTGGGTTTATGTTTGTTTATTATTGGTGCAGAGAAATGCCGTTGTCTTTTGTACATTTATTTTGTATCCTGAGACTTTGCCAAAGGCCTTTATCAATGTAAGGAGGCCTTTGACCGATTCTCTTGGGTTTTCAGGGTACACCATCATATCATCTGCATAGAGAGATAACTTGACTTCCTCTTTTCCTATTTGAATACCTCTGATTGCCTCCTCTTCTCTGATTGCTCTAGCCAGGACTTCCAATACTATGTTGAACAGGAGGGGAGAGAGTGGGCATCCTTGTCTAGTTCCAGTTTTCTGGGGAATTGGTTCCAATTTTTGTCCATTTAGGAGTATGCTGGCTGTGGGTTTCTCGTAGATGGTTTTTACTATTTTGAGGTATGTTCCCTGTATGCCTAGATGTTCAAGGGTTTTTATCAAGAAGGGGTGCTGGATTTTATCAAAAGCTTTTTCTGTATCTAATGATATGATTATGTGGTTTTTGTTTTGACATCTGTTGATGTATTTAATTACATTTATGGTTTTACGAATGTTGAACCAGCCTGCATCCCAGGAATGAAGCCTACTTGGTCATGGTGGATGATTTTTGAGATGTATTGCTGAATCCGGTTTGCTAGGATCTTGTTGAGAATTTTAGCATCTATGT
>NW_007199268.1:0-906 GCF_000164805.1 Carlito syrichta | reverse complement strand
ACATGTGATACTTGGATCTTTGTTTCTGTGAGAGGTCACTCAGTATTATAGACTCTAGTTCCATCCATGTTGCTGTGAAATTTATGATTTTGTTCTTTTTTATGGCTGCATAGTATTCCATTGTGTATATGTACCACATTTTTTTATCCAGACCTCTTTTGATGGACAGCATGGTTGCCTCCAGGTTCTTGCTATTGTGAACAATGCTGTGATAAACATACGTGTGCAGGTATCTTTTTTATAGAATGATTTGGTTCTTCAGGGTATATTCCCAGTAGGGGGATTGTGGGGTCATATGGTAGGTTGATATTTAGAGCTTTTAGGAATTGCCACACTGCTTTCCACAGAGGTTGCACTAGTTTACACTCCCACCAACAGCGTAGAAGTGATCCCTTTTCACCACACCCTCTCCAGCAGCTGTTATTTTTTGAGTTGTTGATAATTGCCATTCTGACTGGAGTTAGGTGGTATCTCAGTGTGGTTTTGATTTGCATCTCCCTGATGATTAGTGAGGTTGAACATTTCTTCATGTGTCTGTTGGCTGCTTGGATGTCCTCTTTTGTGAAGTGTCTGTTCATATCTTTTGCCCATTTTATAATGGGGTTGTTTGTTTTTTTCTTTTCAGCATGTTTTAGTTCCTTGTAGATCCAGGATGTTAAGCCTTTGTCAGACCTGGTGTTGGCACATACTTTTTCCCAGTCTGTAGGCTGTCTCCCTGCTCTCTTGATGGCTTCTTTGGCTTTGCAGAAGCTTGTCAGTTTAATAAGGTCCCACTTGTCTATCTTCTCTCTTATGACCTGTGGGTTTCGGGTTTTGTTCAGGAATTGGATGCCAGTTCCAATTTCCATGAGGGTATTTCCTTCATTTTCTAAGGTTCTTATGGTTTGAGGTTTTACATTTAGGTCT
>NW_007199267.1:0-986 GCF_000164805.1 Carlito syrichta | reverse complement strand
TAGTGATCTAGCTGTCTTAGCTAGCTGTCTTAGCTAGCTAGCTAGTTAGTGAGCTGACTTAGCTAGCTGACTTAAGTTGGCTAACGAGATAGCTAGCTGACTTAACGAGTTAGCTAACTGCTTTAACTATTTGGTAAATGAGTGAACAAGCTGTCTTAATTAGTTGGTTAACGAATTAGCTAGGTGATAACTTGTTGACTGACAATTCGGCCGACTACTTATCTGGTTTAACACATCGGCTGACTCCTCAGCCGACTTGTTAGCTGGCTTAAGAAATCAGCTGACTAGTTGGCTGACTAGTTAGCTGGGTCAACTAGTTGACTGACGAGTTGGCCCACAAGTTAGCTCAGTTAACAAGTTGGCTGGCTAGTTTGCTGACTAACTAGCTAGCAAAAATACTATGTAACTCTCTAGCTTACTGACTTAACCTGCTATTGGCTAACTGACTTAACTATCTAGCTTACTAGCTTACTGACTAGCTAGTTGACTTAACGAGCTAGTGGACCACCAAGCTAGTGCTGACTTCACTAGCTTGCTGAATGGTTAGTTGAGTTGCTAGCTCACGTAACTAGCTAGCTGGCTAACTAGCTGACTTAACTAGCTATCTACTTGGCTGGATAGCTGGCTAGCCAGTTGACTTAATGAGCTGGTTACCTGGTTGACTACATGTCTAGTCAGCTGGATTACATTGCTAGCTACCCAGCTGGCTTGCTGACTAGGCAGCCGGCTAGGTAGCTAGTGGGATGACCATGTGGCCAGTCAGCCATCTTAAATAACCATCTGGCTGTCTGGACAGTCGGATAGTCTGCTGGCTTAACTAGCCAGCCACCCTGCATGACAGCCAGCTAGCAAGTTGGCTTAACTAGCAGGCCACCTACCTGACCAGCCTGCTAACCAGCCAGCTTAACTTGTCAGCCAAATAGCTAGCCTGCCGGCTAACAAGCTGACTTATCTAGCTGATTCAACTTGATAGTCAGCCAGCTAGC
>NW_007199266.1:0-490 GCF_000164805.1 Carlito syrichta | reverse complement strand
TGGAGAGAAATTGAATGGATACGAATGGAGTGGAAGGGAATTAAATGGAGAAGAATGCAGCGGAAAGTATACAATGGAATGACATTGAGGAGAATGGAATGGCATTTGAGGAATGGAATGGATTGGTTAAGAATGGAATGGTGAGGAATGGAATGGAGTGTAATGCAATCCAATCTAGACGAATCCATTAGTAAGGAATTGGAAAAGATTTGATGGAATTTTGAGGCATGGAAATGAATGTAATGGAGTGAAAATTAAAGGAATGGAGTTCAGAAGAGTTGAATGGAATGCAGAGATATAGAAGTAATGGAGAGGAAGGCAATGGAGAAAAGTGGTATGGAATGGATTGCAAAGGAGAGCACAGTGGTGGAATGGAATGGAGAGGAATGGGATGGAATGGAGAGGAATGCAATCGATTGGAATGGAATGGTATCGAGAAGAATGTAATGTAATGCTGAGGAATGTAATGTAATGTAGTATAGTGGAATGT
>NW_007199265.1:0-3447 GCF_000164805.1 Carlito syrichta | reverse complement strand
AAGCCAGATTGTTCTAAAACCGGGAGAGAAATATACCCCCCATTTTTTCCCCAATAAGTCTTCCTTGTGAATGGATGTTCTGTCATTACAGGACTGAAATTTATGTTGTCTTATATACCAAGAAGGCAGTTAGTAAGCTGGATTTACTTGAGAAACTTTGCTTTGTTTTGTTAGGTTTTAAGTGAAGGGAAAGCTAAGTCTAAGCCCTATTGGTTGTCATTTACAGAGATCCCTTAGCAGTTCCCTCTGATGATGGCATTTCTTTTGGTAAAAATTCAGGACTGAATGATACACCCAAGCACCACTAACATGTTAAAAGATAAATAATTTTGTAGTTTCATTTTACCTTTCAATGATGATTTGCAACTGACAATTTTTCAGATTATTTTACTTCTTTTAAATTGCTCACCTTACATACCATAAAATCATCAATCCTGATAAGCACATCTTATCATTCTCCGAAACTGGAGCATGTGTTATATATTTGTTTAATTGACAATGTAATTTTTCTTAGTAGGCATATAAAATAATGTATCTTTCAGTCAGTGTCATCCAATTCAATAAAATATGGTGGTTTTGCAACATTACTAAATCTGTGTTACATTGTGGTCTGTTAACTTGTCAGGAAATTCCTCCTTATGAAACCAAGGGAGTGATGAGAGCCAGTTTTTCATCTAGAGAAGCAGATAATCACACAACCTTCATAAGAATCAAGACTAAAGCTTCAGATAGCACAGAGTTTATCATTCTTCCTGTTGAGATTGAAGTCATAACAGGTTAGTGAAAAACTGAAGAAATTGCAAGTTTGTTTTGCTTTGTTTTCAATACATTTTACTCTGGCAAAGTGAATGATAATTGTTTACTTTTCTTTTTTCCAAGCTCCTGGAATTTATTCTTCAACTGAAATGTTAGATTTCAGCACACTATGAACACAAGGTAAAAAGAAAGAGAGAGAGAGTCTTTATAGGTTAATAAATAAATAAATCAATAAAAGAGCCCTGTATGCAGTACTGAATGGTTCTGCCATACTTTGTAATTCAGCTTTGAAAGTTATTTTTTTAGTGGGTTATATGATCTTGTGGAAATCTCTTTATGGAGATTCAGCCTTTTTAAGTTTATAGGGTTTGGTAGCACTGCTTACCAGATAGAAAAAAATGTCATAGAATAACTTACGTCATCTAAATGGAAGACTGAGGGAGAAAGTAGTCTTCTAGTTATTTAGTCCAGTTGCTCATGCATTCAGTTTTGCTGAATCTTTTTTTTTTTTTTATGTAATTTCTGTGATTTTTTTTTTTATTGTGAAGTTGTGAGGTACAGTTAAGGGTTAGGTATACAATTGCGTTTCATTCACGCACCCTGTTGATATGGGGTGTTGCCCCGTTCCCAGACAGATATTTGCTTTTGTTAATCCCATCTCCCTCCTCCACCATAGTTTCCCAGTACGGTTAGTCATTTGCATATAGTATTGCATTAGATGTTTAAGGTCCATTATATGAGTGAGAACATGTGATACTCAGATCTTTGTTTCTGTGAGAGGTCACTCAGTATTATAGACTCTAGTTCCATCCAGGTTGCTGTGAAATTCATGATTTTGTTCTTTTTCATGGCTGTGTAGTATTCCATCGTGTATATGTACCACATTTTTTTAATCCAGTCCTCTTTTGATGGGCAGCATGGCTGTTTCCAGGTTCTTGCTATTGTGAACAATGCTGCAATAAACATGCATGTGCAGGTATCTTTTTTATAGAGTGATTTGTGTTCTTCAGGATATATTCCCAGTAGGGGGATTGCGGGGGTCATATGGGAGGTTGGTATTTAGACTTTAAGAATCGGCACACTGCTTTCACAGAGGTTGCACTAGTTTACATTCCCAACCAACAGTGTAGAAGTGTTCCCTTTCACCACACCCTCTCCAGCAGCTGTTATTTTTTGAGTTATTGATGATTGCCATTCTGTCTGGGGTTAGGTGGTATCTCAGTGTGGTTTTGATTTGCATCTCCCTGATGATTAGTGAGGTTGAACATTTCTTCAAGTGTTTGTTGGCTGCTCGGATGTCTTCCTTTGTGAAGTGTCTGTTCATATCTTTTGCCCATTTTATAATGGGGTTGTTTGTTTTTTTCTTTTCAGCACGTTTGAGTTCCTTGTAGATCCAGGATGTTAAGCCTTTGTCGGACCTGGAGTTGGCAAATACTTTTTCCCAGTCTGTAGGCTGCCTCCCTGCTCTCTTGATGGTTTCTTTGGCTTTGCAGAAGCTTGTCAGTTTAATAAGGTCCCACTTGTCTATTTTCTCTCTTATAAGCTGTGGGTTTTGGGTTTTGTTCAGGAATTGGATGCCAGTTCCGATTTCCATGAGGGTTTTTCCTTTATTTTCTAAGGTTCTTATGATTTGAGGTTTTACATTTAGGTCTCTGATCCATTTGGAATTAACTTTTGTGCATGGGGATAGATAGGGGTCCTGTTTCAATCTTCTGCATGTGGTCAGTCAGTTTTCCCAGCACCATTTACTGAATAGGTTCTCCTCTCCCCAGTGGTAGGTGGTGGAGGCTTTGTCAAAGATGAGTTGGTTGAGAAATTGAGGTTTTGCTTCTGGGATCTCAATTCTATTCCATTGATCTATATGCCTGTTCCTATACCAATACCAAGCTGTTTTGATGATTGTAGCCTTATAGTAAAGTTTGAAGTTTGGTAGTGTGATACCACCTGCTTTGTTTTTTTTGCTGAGGATTGTTCTGGCTATTCTTGGACGTTTATGTTTCCATATGAATTCCTGGATTGTTTTTTCTAGGTCTGAGAAGAATGTTGCTGGTAATTTGATGGGTATTGCATTGAATTTGTAGATTGCCTTAGGTAAGATAGACATCTTCACAATGTTGATTCTTCCGATCCATGAGCATGTGATATTTTTCCATTTGTTTGCGTCAACTTTGATTTCTTTGAGCAGTGTTTTATAGTTTTTCTTGTAAAGGTCTTTCACGTCTCTGGTTGGGAAGATGCCAAGGTATTTCAATTTTTTTGTGGCTATTGTGAATGGAATTGTTTTTTATTTGGGTTTCTGTTTGTTTATTATTGGTGTAGAGAATTGTGATTGTCTTTTGTACATTTATTTTGTATCCTGAGACTTTGCCAAAGGTCTTTATCAGTGTAAGGAGGTTTTTGACAGATTCTCTCGGGTTTTCAAGGTATACAATCATGTCATCTGCAAAGAGAGATAACTTGACTTCCTCTTTTCCTATTTGGATACCCCTGATTGCCTTCTCTTCCCTGATTGCTCGAGCCAGGACTTCCAATACTATGTTGAACAGGAGGGGTGAGAGTGGGCATCCTTGTCTTGTTCCAGTTTTCAGGGGAAATGGTTCTAATTTTTGTCTATTTAGGAGTATGCTTGCTGTGGGTTTCTCGTAGATGGCTTTTACTATTTTGAGGTATGTTCCCTGTATGCCTAGATGG
>NW_007199264.1:0-774 GCF_000164805.1 Carlito syrichta | reverse complement strand
ATGTTTCCATATGAATTCCTGGACTGTTTCTTCTAGGTCTGAGAAGAATGCTGCTCGTAATTGATGGCGTATTGCATTGAAATTGTAGATTGCCTTAGGTAAGATAGACATCTTCACAATGTTGACTCTTCCGATCCATGAGCATGTGATATTTTTCCATTTGTTTGCGTCAACTTTGATTTCTATGAGCAGTGTTTTATAGTTCTTCTTGTAAAGGTCTTTCACGTCTCTGGTTGGGAAGATGCCAAGGTATTTCAATTTTTTTGTGGCTATTGTGAATGGAATTGTTTTTTATTTGGGTTTCTGTTTGTTTATTATTGGTGTAGAGAATTGTGATTGTCTTTTGTACATTTATTTTGTATCCTGAGACTTTGCCAAAGGTCTTTATCAGTGTAAGGAGGTTTTTGACAGATTCTCTCGGGTTTTCAAGGTATACAATCATGTCATCTGCAAAGAGAGATAACTTGACTTCCTCTTTTCCTATTTGGATACCCCTGATTGCCTTCTCTTCCCTGATTGCTCGAGCCAGGACTTCCAATACTATGTTGAACAGGAGGGGTGAGAGTGGGCATCCTTGTCTTGTTCCAGTTTTCAGGGGAAATGGTTCTAATTTTTGTCTATTTAGGAGTATGCTTGCTGTGGGTTTCTCGTAGATGGCTTTTACTATTTTGAGGTATGTTCCCTATATGCCTAGATGCTCAAGGGTTTTTACCAAGAAGGGGTGCTGGATTATATCAAAAGCTTTTTCTGCATTTAATGATATAATCATGTGGG
>NW_007199263.1:0-365 GCF_000164805.1 Carlito syrichta | reverse complement strand
TCATCTGGCAAGTCAGTGGAATATGTAGGGAGGTAGCTAGGTAAGTCATTTGGCTACCCATTAGCCTATCTAGTTATATCAGCTAGTTAAGTAAGCCTGCCATCCAGCTGTCTAGCTAGGTAGATAGTTAGTTAAGTTTGATGGCTAGCCAACTGACTACTTCATTAAGTCAGCTTGTTAAGTCACCAGGCTAGGCTGCTGACTAGATAGGTAGGTAGGCAATTAATCAGCTGGCTCTCCAGCTGAACAACTAGTTAAATCAGCTAGTTTACTCAGCTGACTAATCAGCTGTGTAGCTAGTTAAATCAGTTGTCAAGCCAACTGGCTAGCTAGTTAAAAAGCTAGTTAAGCCAAGCTCGGTGGCT
>NW_007199262.1:0-304 GCF_000164805.1 Carlito syrichta | reverse complement strand
GTCGATATTTAGAGCTTTTAGAAATCGCCACACTGCTTTCCACAGAGGTTGCACTAGTTTGCACTCCCACCAACAGTGTAGGAGTGTTCCCTTTTCCCCACACCCTCTCCAGCAACGGTTATTTTTTGAGTTATTGATAATGGCCATTCTGACTGGGGTTAGGTGGTATCTCAGTGTGGTTTTGATTTGCATCTCCCTGATGATTAGTGAGGTTGAACATTTCTTCATGTGTCTGTTGGCTGCTCGGATGTCTTCCATTGAGAAGTGTCTATTCATATCTTTTGCCCACTTTATAATGGGGTTG
>NW_007199261.1:0-339 GCF_000164805.1 Carlito syrichta | reverse complement strand
GGTGGACATCACTGGGGTGGACACAGGTGGACACCACTGGGGGTGGACACGGGTGGACACAGGTGGTGGACATCACTGGGGAAGGACACAGGGGTGGACACAGGTGGACATCACTGGGGTGGACACAGGTGGACACCACTGGGGGTGGACACGGGTGGACACCACTGGGGGTGGACACGGGTGGACACAGGTGGTGGACATCACTGGGGATGGACACAGGTGGTGGACATCACTGGGGATGGACACAGGGGCGGACACAGGTGGACATCACTGGGGGTGGACACAGGCGGACATCACTGGTGGTGGACACAGGGTCGGACACAGGTGGACATCACTGGG
>NW_007199260.1:0-323 GCF_000164805.1 Carlito syrichta | reverse complement strand
CATCACTGGGGATGGACACAGGGGCGGACACAGGTGGACATCACTGGGGGTGGACACAGGCGGACATCACTGGTGGTGGACACAGGGTCGGACACAGGTGGACATCACTGGGAGTGGACACAGGGGTGGACACAGATGGACATCACTGGGGGTGGACACAGGGGTGGACACAGATGGACATCACTGGGGGTGGACACGGGTGGGCACAGGTAGACATCACTGGGGGTGGACACAGGAGGACATCACTGGGGTGGACACAGGTGGACACCACTGGGGGTGGACACAGGAGGTGGACACAGGTGGACACCACTGGGGGTGGACAC
>NW_007199259.1:0-367 GCF_000164805.1 Carlito syrichta | reverse complement strand
CCGTCTCCTTCCGGGCGTCCGATAGCCATCTCTGTCCGTCTTTCAGCATGTAGCCCAGGAAACTTACTTCAGTTTTGCAGATTTGAGCCTTTTTGGCTGAGGCTCGATAGCCTAGAGCACCTAGTGTTTGCAGCAAATCTCTGGTGCCTTGCAAACACGTGTCCCAATTTTCTGCGGCTAGCAGAATATCATCCACATACTGCAACAGGGTTAGGGTGGTGTGTGTGTTACAGAACTTACCCAGGTCTTCATGTAAGGCTTCATTGAAGATGATGGGAGAGTTTTTGAATCCTTGGGGAAGCCGGGCCCAGGTGAGTTGCCCACTGATCCCTCTTTCCGGGTCCAGCCACTCGAAGGCGAAGATGTC
>NW_007199257.1:0-745 GCF_000164805.1 Carlito syrichta | reverse complement strand
TAAGCCTTTGTCAGACCTGGAGTTGGCAAATACTTTTTCCCAGTCTGTAGGCTGTCTCCTGCTCTCTTGATGGTTTTTTTGGCTTTGCAGAAGCTTATCAGTTTAATGAGGTCCCACTTGTCTATCTTATCTCTTATGGCCTGTGGGTTTCGGGTTTTGTTCAGGAATTGGATGCCAGTTTCAATTTCCATGAGGCTATGTCCTTCATTTTCTAAGGTTCTTATGGTTTGAGGTTTTACATTTAGGTCTCTGATCCATTTAGAGTTAATTTTTTTGTATGGGGATTGATAGGGGTCCAATTTCAAAAAACTGCATGTGGTCAGCCAGCTTTCCCAGCACCATTTACTGAATAGGTTCTCCTCTCCCCAGTGGTAGGTGGTGGAGGCTTTGTCGAAGATGAGTTGGTTGAGAAATTGAGGTTTTGCTTCTGGAATCTCAATTCTATTCCATTGGTCTATATGCCTGTTCCTGTACCAATATCAAACTGTTTTGATGATTGTAGCTTTATAGTAAAGTTTGAAGTCTGGTAATATAATACCACCTGCTTTGGTTTTTTTTTTTTTTTTCTGAGGATTGTTCTGGCTATTCTTGGTCATTTGTGTTTCCATATGAATTCCTGTGTTGTTTTTTCTAGGTCTGAGAAGAATGTTGCTGGTAATTTGATGGGTATTGCATTAAATCTGTAGATTGCCTTAGGTAAGATGAACATTTTCACAATGTTGATTCTTCCAATCCATGAGCACGG
>NW_007199256.1:0-395 GCF_000164805.1 Carlito syrichta | reverse complement strand
GATGGATGGATGGACGGACGGGCGGGTGGATCGATGGGTGGATGGATGGATGATAGAGGGATAGGTGGATGGATAGGCAGGAGAGTGGACGGGTGGGTGAGTAGATGGTTGGATGATAGAGGGATGGATGGACAGGTGGGTGGATCAATAGATGGATGGATGGATGGGTGGATGGATCGATGGGTGGGTGGATGGATGTGTAGATGGATGGTTGAATGAATGGATGGGTAGATGGGTGGATGGATGGATGGACGGGTGGATGGATGGACGGACGGATGGATGGATGGACGGACGGGCGGGTGGATCGATGGGTGGATGGATGGATGATAGAGGGGTAGGTGGATGGATAGGCAGGAGAGTGGACGGGTGGGTGAGTAGATGGTTGGATGATAGAG
>NW_007199255.1:0-505 GCF_000164805.1 Carlito syrichta | reverse complement strand
CACGTCACCATCTTTTTTAATTCTGTTATCAGGGGTAGAGGGGTTGCTTTTACTTCTGTTTGTTCAATCTTCTATTCTTCTTTATGTATGCCCTCTTACTTTGTTCAGTTCTGGAGTTGCACTATAGGTTGAGGGTGGTCCTTTTTCCAGTTTTGAGAGTTACTTAAAGGGGGAACTGTGATTCAAAATCTATCTGCAGGTCCTGGTATCTGCCGACAGGTGTATGGATAATCTGAAACCCACTTCCCACTGCCTTGGAGTCTGTCCATGCAGTGGGGCTGTAGATATACTCCCTGAAATAAAATGAGGTTAGTAGAGGGAAGAGAATGGAGCAGACAGTGGGTGGAAGAGGTGGGTGGAGAGAGAGAGGAGTAAGGAGAGAAACAGATGAGTGTATCAACAAATGGAGAGAGACCTAAACTGAAATAGATAAAAACAATAGACCACGGCTACAACATAACCAACTCCCATACAACAAAAAACTAAAACATACAATGATGCTAAC
>NW_007199254.1:0-1534 GCF_000164805.1 Carlito syrichta | reverse complement strand
ACTACTCTGATAGCAAAACAGGACAGACACACGTAAAGAAAAAACAAAGAATACCACAGACCAATATCACTGATGTACACAGGCATGACAAAGTCTTAGTGAAAACCAAGTTAAACAGAACACTGCTTTTGTGCCTATTGTTAGAAATAGCAATTGAGGTGATTTTGGCCTTTCTATATTCATTAGTAAAGGGGTATAAGTTTCTTCATTATATTCTCTAAGTTTGCAATCATATAACCTTAAGTTTTTAAGGGAGGAAGCATACCAAAATCATAATAAAATTGTTCTTTTTATGCTTACTATCTGACTAAAGAAACGAAATTTCTGGCATTTAGCTGAAGTTAAATATTAACTTAATTATCAAGGTATAATACTTTAACTTCATTTTAGCCTATTTGCCTGTATTTCCAAAAAAGTAGCTTGTTTTACTTCTTTTATCGCAGTATATGAGGTCATATCATGGTAAGCATGAATTTGGTTTTGAGAAAAATTTGGTTTCCTACATGCAACCATGGGAATGTACGTTATTCATATTTGGTCATTTTCTGATGACCCTCAAATATGTTTTTGAAACTCGTGGATGAACACTTGTATGGTTTTGAGAACGTAGCTCTGAAACTGTGATGTCATAACTATTATAGTCCATCTCTTTTCTTTACATAGGGGATGATTTCTCTCAAATGTATTCCTAAGATTGCAGTTTCTATACTGTAGGCTGTTAGCACATGAACAGCTAACCCCAAAGTGTTTCACAATTGTAAAGCCTAACTCACACTTCTAACAGTATAAACATACGCAATGCCTCTTTCTTCATGATTTTTCTAACATTATTCATTTTTCATTTTTCAATGTTTTTTAAAATTTTATTTTGTGGTTTGATTGTTAGTCAGAGTCTAACTCTGTCGCACACAGTAGACGGTCACAGACACTGCAGCCTCCAACTCCTGGGCTCGGGCGACTCTTCCAGCTCAGCCTTCCAAGTGTCTGGAACTTTGTTGAGCTCAGGGAGAAACAAACTGAAGGTGCATCACAGGGACGAGAGTTTGATGGCATCTTTTTTTCCAAGTTGATGGGTGGGTGTCAGACAGGCCTGTTAGCGTCCTCTTGAGCCACAGCGCCATCGTGAGGAAATAGTTTCATAGATGAGTCGGACAGACCTTTGCCTGCCCTAGCCATTGAGGAAGCAAGGATTGAACAGAACTGGCAGAAGCCAGAGCAAGATGCAGAAATTTGGGGAATTTCTGAGGAATGAGGGACCTAGACTGAGTCAGCAGCTTCCTAGAGGTCTCAGTACAGGAAGTAGAGGGCCAGGGTTTCAGTTTCCTCCGAGTTTGAGTAGTTCTAGAGAATACCATTTGCAGTCAAGAGCATGCTTTCTGGCAGTTTTCATATAAACAGTGTGTTTGGAGTTGTAGTTGTCTTGTTTCTTTTTTTAGTTGGATTCTTACTCTTTTCATCCAGTCTAGAGTGCAGTGAGGTGCTCATGGCCATTGCAACCTCCAACTGGTGGACTCAGGCTATCCTTCTGCCTCAG
>NW_007199253.1:0-912 GCF_000164805.1 Carlito syrichta | reverse complement strand
TTCTTCATGATTTTTCTAACATTATCATTTTTCATTTTTCAATGTTTTTAAAATTTATTTTGTGGTTTGTTGGTTAGTCAGAGTCTAACTCTGTCGCACACAGTAGACGGTCACAGACACTGCAGCCTCCAACTCCTGGGCTCGGGCGACTCTTCCAGCTCAGCCTTCCAAGTGTCTGGAACTTTGTTGAGCTTAGGGAGAAACAAACTGAAGGTGCATCACAGGGACGAGAGTTTGATGGCATCTTTTTTTCCAAGTTGATGGGTGGGTGTCAGACCGGCCTGTTAGCGTCCTCTTGAGCCACAGCGCCATCGTGAGGAAATAGTTTCATAGATGAGTCGGACAGACCTTTGCCTGCCCTAGCCATTGAGGAAGCAAGGATTGAACAGAACTGGCAGAAGCCAGAGCAAGATGCAGAAATTTGGGGAATTTCTGAGGAATGAGGGACCTAGACTGAGTCAGCAGCTTCCTAGAGGTCTCAGTACAGGAAGTAGAGGGCCAGGGTTTCAGTTTCCTCCGAGTTTGAGTAGTTCTAGAGAATACCATTTGCAGTCAAGAGCATGCCTTCTGGCAGTTATCATATAAACAGTGTGTTTGGAGTTGTAGTTGTCTTGTTTCTTTTTTTAGTTGGATTCTTACTCTTTTCATCCAGTCTAGAGTGCAGTGAGGTGCTCATGGCCATTGCAACCTCCAACTGGTGGACTCAGGCTATCCTTCTGCCTCAGCCTGCCAGGCAACTGGAAATTACCGTAGATGCATGCCATGTCTCGCTCACAGGTGAACTGACAAATCAACTGATCCAAGTTGTGCCTGAAAATGATAAGACTCACCCCTAGTTATCACCTGGAGAATGGGCCATATACATGACCTGGCTCTATCCCCTTCCTGATGCCTTTACTACTGGATTGGCTT
>NW_007199252.1:0-2035 GCF_000164805.1 Carlito syrichta | reverse complement strand
TCCATTCCATTCCATTCCATTCCATTCCATTCCATTCCATGACTCTCCATTCCACTACAGTTGATTCTGTTACTATCCATTCCATTCCATTCCATTTCATTCTGTTACTCTCTATTTCATTACATTCCATTTCATTCCGTTTCTATCCTTTCCATTTTATTCTATTCCATTCCATTACTATCCATCCCATTCCATCCCATTCAGTTATGCTCCATTTGATTTGATTCCATTCTATTACTCTCCATTCAATTCCATTTCATTCCTTTACACTCCATTCCATTCCATTCCATTAGTCACCATTCCATACCATTGCATTCCGTCACTCTTCATTCCATTCCATATCACTCCATTCCGGTACTCTCCATTCCATTTCATTCTTTTACTCTCCATTCCATTACTTTCCATTCTGTAACTCTCCATTCCATTCCGTAACTATCCATTCCATTCCATTACATCAAATTCCATTCCATTCCGTTACTCTCAATTCCATTCCTTTCCATTGCATTCCATTGCATTCCATTCCATTCCATTCCATTGCATTCTGTTACTCTCCATTCCATTCCACTCCACTCCATTCCATTCCATTCCATACCATTTCCTTCCATTACATTACGTTCCATTACTATCCGTTCAATTCCATTACACTCCATTGCATTCCATTCCATTCTATTCCATTCCGTTACTCTCCATTCCATTTCTTTCCATTCCATTCCATTCGATTCCATTCCATTCCATTACAGTTACATTCTGTCATTCGCCATTCCATTCCACTCCATTCCATTCCATTCCATTTTATTACATTGCATTCCATTACTATCCATTCCTTTCAATTACACTCCATTGCATTCCATTCTATTCCATTCCATTCCATTCCATTCCATTACTCTCCATTCATTTCCATTCCATTGTGTTACTCTCCATTCCATTCCATTCCATTTCATTTCATTCCATTCCGTTACACTCCATTCCATTCTATTCCATTCCATTCCGTTCCGTTACTAACCATTCCATCCTTTTACTCTCCATTCTATTTCATACCATTCTGTTACTCTCCATTCCGTTCCACTCCATTCCATTACCTTCCTTTCCTTTCTATTCCATTCCATTCCATTCCATTACTATCCATTCCATTCCATTAAATTCCATTACTCTCCATTGCATTCCATTCCATTAAATAACATCCCATTCCATTCCTCTCCATTCCATTCCATTCCGTTGCTCTCCATTCCATTCCATTTCATTCCATTCTATTCCATTCCATTCCGTTACTCTCCATTCAATTCCATTCCATTCCGTTACTCTCTGTTCTAATCCACTCCATTCCATTCCATTCCTTTACATTACATTAAATTGCGTTAATATCCATTCCATTCCATTACACTCCATTGCATTCCATTCCATTTCATTCCATTCCGTTCCGTTACTCTCCTTTCAATTCCATTCCATTCCGTTACTCTTCATTCCATTATATTCCATCCCATTTCGTTCCATTCCTTAAATCTCCAATCCATTCCTGTCCATTCCATTCCATTCCGATACTAACCATTCCATTCCATTCCATTCCATTCCAATCCAATCCATTACACTCCATTCCTTTCTATTCTATTCCATTGCATTCCGTTACTCTCCATTCCATTCCATTCCGTTACTCTCCATTCCATACCATTCCTTTCCATTACTATCCATTCCATTCCGTTACTCTCTATTCCATTCAATTCCATTCCATTAAATCCCTTTCCATTCCATTCCATTACACTCCATTCCATTACATTTCATTAATCTCCTTTCCATTCCATTCCATTCCGTTTCATTCCACTCCTCTAAATTCCATTCTGTTACTCTTCATTCCATTCCATACCTTTCCTTCCGTTAAAGTTCTTTCCATTCCATTCCATTCCATTCCATTCCATTCCATTCCATTACTCTACATTTCATTACATTCCATTCAATTCCATTCCATTACTTTCCGTTCCATTCCATTCCATTCTGTTACATCCATTCCATTCCAATCCATTCCATTCCACTCCAATCCATT
>NW_007199251.1:0-425 GCF_000164805.1 Carlito syrichta | reverse complement strand
GAATGGAATGAAATGGGGAGGAATGGAATGGAGTGGAATGGAATGGAATGGAGTGGAAGGGAATGGTATGGAATGCAATGTTATGGGGTGAAATGAAATGGGATGTATTGAGTGGAATGAAATGTAGTAGAATGGAGTGTAATTCATTGGGTTGGAGTGCAATGGAATGGAACGGAGAGGAATCGAACGGATAGGAATGGATTCGAGTAGACTGGAATAGAATGGAATGGAGAGGAATGCGTTAGAGTTGAATAGAATTTAATGGAATGGAAAGGAATGGAGAGGAATTTTTTGGAATGGAATCGAGTGGAGTGGAATGAAATGGAGTGGTATAAAATGGAATGGAGAGGAATGGATGGAATGGAGTGGAGTGAAATGGAATGGAGTAGAGTGGAATGGAATGGAGAGGAATGGAATGGAGAGGG
>NW_007199250.1:0-499 GCF_000164805.1 Carlito syrichta | reverse complement strand
TGAGGTCCAGATGAATGAAGGACTTGAGGCCTTGGGTTCAAAACCAGCCCAGGACATGGGGCGAGCCTTCATTTTGGCCATTAAAAAAAATCCAAAGATTCGTTGCAGGCCTGTGGTTCCAGCCACTTGGGGGACTGAGATCAGAGGTTGGTCTGGGCCCACCAGGTGCAGTCCACGGTGGCCTTGAGCATTCCCCTGCACTCAGGTCTGGGTGACAGAGCGGGATTTTGAGTCAAATAATAATAACTACCACCACCGACACCCCTGCCACCCAGTATGAGAAGTCTCGCTCAGTAATGGGAGAGGAAAAGCACTTTCCAGTCAGTCATTCACAAGAGGTTTCAAAGGTGGTCACTGGGCATCTCTGTCCCACGCTTTTGGCCACGTGCCACAGAATACCTGCCTCCACACTCCACACTCATGCCCCACGGCAGACATGTGTGACTCACGGAACAGATGGCCCTGAACTAGGATGACTGTCGGGCACAGAGTGATCAAG
>NW_007199249.1:0-875 GCF_000164805.1 Carlito syrichta | reverse complement strand
GTGGCCTTGAGCATTCCCCTGCACTCAGGTCTGGGTGACAGAGTGGGATTCTGAGTCAAATAATAATAACTACCACCACCGACACGCCTGCCACCCAGTATGAGAAGTCTCGCTCAGTAATGGGAGAGGAAAAGGCACTTTCCAGTCAGTCATTCACAAGAGGTTTCAAAGGTGGCCACTGGGCTTCTCTATCCCACGCCTTTGGCCACTTGCCACAGAATACCTGCCTCCACACTCCACACTCGTGCCCCACGGCAGACATGTGTGACTCACGGAACAGATGGCCCTGAACTAGGATGACTGTCGGGCACAGAGTGATCAAGGCAGTGCGACAACGCAGTGGTAAGCGAAGCTTCCGGTTGCCCAGTCTGCCACCTTCGGATGGCAGGAGGGCCCCTTCCTCTCATGATCACTCCATCGTCATCTGCTCACCCAAACCTTTCTCTGGGGAGCTGTGGACACCCATCATTATGCTAGAGGGAGGCATCTTTTTTGTCGCCAGAGTCTCCATTGGCCAGGCTGGGGCACGGCGTTATGATGGTGGCTCCTGGGGCCTCGACCTGTGGGGTTTAAGTTGTCCTCTCACCTCGGCATTCTAGCAGCCGGGACTCTGGGGATCATCACGCCTGAGTAAATTTTGGGGGACCTATCACCGAGACAAGGTTTGGCCATGATGCCCAGACTGGTCTCTGACCCATGGGTTCAGGCATCCTCCCACCTAAGACACCCAGGACATGGGGCTAACAGCTGTGAGCCATTGTGCCCATCCTCAATTCACACGTTCTGTAGGCGGGGGCGATGCAAAGGAATGCCCTGGGGTGGAGATCCCTGCATTCTGTGTAGCCGGGATGGCCAGCACCACCACGCACTACAGT
>NW_007199248.1:519589-525440 GCF_000164805.1 Carlito syrichta | reverse complement strand
AGCGCTGGTGGGGGGAGGGGCTGCGGCAGCAGCGGGAGAGGACAATGCAGTAAAAATGTCCAGTCCTTGCGATGTTCTAGTGATAGCGATGGCCGAGCTCTGTTTGAGGAGTAGGCTGCAATGCTGGGGTCCCCAGCCTCCCGGGGGCGAGAGTCAGAGACCCACTGCAGATCTCCCTTGCAGAGGGCTTCAGACACCGGGTTGCCAGGTCGCCATCTTGCCCCCTCCCCAATTTTGTCCTTCTTTATGACTGTGTTATATTCCATTGTGCATATGTACCACATTTTTTAATCCAATCTTCTTTGGATGGGCAGCATGGTTGGTTTCATGATTTTGCTATTGTAAATAATGCTGCAATTAACATGTGTGTGCAGATATCTTTTTCATAGAGTGATTTGAGTTTCTCCGGGTATAATTCCAGTAAGGGGGATTGCGGGGTCATATAGGAGGTCAATTTTTAGATCTTTTAGGAATAATCACGCTGTTTTCCACAGAGGTTGTACTAGTTTACACTCCCACCAATAGTGTAGAAGTGTTTTCTTTTTGCCGCATCCTCTCCAGCATCTGCTGTTTTTGGAATTATTGATGATGGCCATCCTGACTGGAGTTAAGTAGTATCTCAGTGTGGTTTTAGCTTGCATGTCTTTGATGATAGTGAGACTGAGCATTTTTTCATATATCTATTGGCTGCTCGTATGTCTTCTTTTGAGAAGTACCTATTCATATCTTTTGCCTGCTTTGTGGAGCTGTTTTTTTCTTTTCAGTACATTTGAGTTCCTTGTAGATCCGATATGTTAGGCCTATGTCAGATATGCAGTTGGCAACTATTTTTTCCTAATCTATGGACTGTCTCCCCACCCTCTCAATGTTTTCTTTGGCTTTGCAGAAGTTTGATGAGGTCCCACTTTATCTTATCTCTTATGACAAGGGCACTTGGGGTTTCGATCAGGGATTGGCTGCCAGTTCCAATTTCCATAATGATGTCTTCTGCATTTTCTTAGGTTCTTATAGTTTGAGGTTTTACGTTTAGGTCTCTGATCCATTTAGAGTTGATTTTGGTGTATGGTGTAGATAGGAGTCTTATTTTATTTTATTTTATTTTTTTATTTTTATTTTTTTTTGAGTTGGAATCTCACTCTGTCACCCAGACTGGAGTGCAGTGGCCGCTCCCAGCCACTACAGCCTCGAGCTGCTGGACTCCGGTGATCCTTCCACCTCAGCCTTCCAAGAATGCCAGAATTACAGGCATGCGCTACCACAACCAGCTGATTTTTTGATTTATTGTAGAGATGAGGTCTCGCTGCCCAGGCAGGTCTCGAACCCACGGGCTCAGGCAATCCACTCACCTCAGCCTCCCAAAGGCACGGGATTACAGGCTGAGCCACCAAGCCTGGCTCAGGAGTCTTATTTTAATCTTCTGCATGTGGTCAACTAGTTTTCCCAGTACCATTTATGAATAGGTTCTCCTCTCTCCAGTGGTTATTGATAAAGGCTTTGTGAAGATGAGTTGGTTGAGAAATTGAGGGTTTGCTTCCGGATAATTCTTATAGTAGTTAATCATATGCAACAACATAGATGAATATCAAATATACTAAGTGAAAGATGCCAGACATAAAAGACTACATACAGTAAGTTTCCATTCATGTGAAATTCTAGGATAAAACATATCTAACTGATACTGGCAAAATAGATTAATGGTTACTTGAAAGAAGGTGTTCTCTAGTGAGAGGAGATAATGATTTCCTAAGAAAGGATACAAGGGAAACTTCTGGGTACTGAAAATATTGTGGAGCTATTCACATAGGTGTATATATTTACCTTTTATTGCACATAATTGGTACCTAATTAATGTTGATTAAAATTTAAAAAACTATTAAATTGTGAAACACAAAATAATAATACAAAACTAAATGCTGACTCTCTGAAAAAATTAATAAAAATAATAAACTCTAACCCAGATAGCCAAGAAGAAGAGAGATTACACAAATTACCCATATCAAAAAATAAAATATTGACAATATTACTGATTTTATTATCATTAATTGGATAAGACAGAACAATATTAACAACTCTTTGCCCACAAATTTCATAGCTTAGATAAAATTAGTAAACACCTTGAAATATTTAAACTACCAACACTCACACAAGGAAAAATAATATTTAATCTATAAAAGCTTGTATCTATTATAGAAACAAAAATATTATTCTTTTACAAAAGAAAGCACCAAAACAAGATATTTTAATAGTGAATTCTACCACATTTTCAGGAAGAAATGAAGACAGCAGAGATTTCAACAACAAATAACACTGAAAAAAAATGGTCAACTACATATGATAGCTAAAAAGAATAATTCAAATGTTTGTATTAGTTTGTGTGACCTGAGTCTTTATGTTCTAAAATACCAGATATCAAAAAAACCTTGAAAATGTATTCAATTTTTAATGTTGTTCCTTTATTCATACATTTGTAGATACATGAATGGAAAGCACTTTATACATACAAATAAGACTAATAATTTCATATTTTAAAGTATTTCCTTTGATCTTTGTGTTAGTCCAATGAAAATGTTAATTTTCAAATTTAAATATGAGACTCAAATACTCTGGGATTTATTCAAGAATTTTGAGGTATTAAGCATTGAATAAACTCCATCATTTCACCTCAGAGCCTAGTTACTTTCCATTATTCAATATTGTCACTACAACTGAACCTAAATATATACATACACATTCAGAAGTGAAGCTTAGAACAGGAGTCCTCAATCCCCAGGTCATGGACCAGTGTCAGTCTGTGGCCTGTTAGGAATTGGGCCACATAGCAGGAAGTGAGCAGTAGGTTAGCCAGCTAAGTTTCATTTGTATTTACAGCCATTCTCCATCGTTCACATTCTGCCTGAACTCCACCTCCTGCAGTGGCATTAGATTCACATAGGAGCACAAATCCTATTGTGACCTAGGCATACGGGGGATCTCGGTTGTAAGCTCCTTATGAGAATCTAATGGTTGATGATCTGAGATGGTGATGCTAGCACTGGGGAGCACAGAGACCATAATAAATCAATTGCTTACCGACTCGTATCAAAAAACTATCAGTGAGTGATAAGTGGATTGATGTACTTCAACTGTATAGCTGCATCTGGTGGCAGGCTTTAAGTCAGAATCCAATACTTATTTTAATCTGTGTGTGGCATGTGGCCTACTTATTATTTTATTTACCACTTCCGTCTGTACCTCTTTTATTTTTTGTGGTAAGTTGCATAATTATTTTATTATATATTAAAGTGTAATAATAATAGAAATGAAATGTATAATAAATGCTATGCACTTGAATCCATCCTGAAACACCCCCTGCATCCCCGGTCCATGGAAGAATTGTCTTTCACAAAACCAGTCACTGATGCCCAAAAGGTTGGAGACTGCTGTCTTAGAAGATATTTCTACAGGTCTCAGTGTATACCAATAATATGCGTAATCTGATATGCAGAAGATAAGAATCTCTACATTTTCTAAATTTACTGATTTGTTATTGTCCAACAACTGCATATGTTGTTTTTCTACCTAAAATAAACAGAAACGAAGGCAAAAAACTTTCCCTTGACCTGCTATCTTTTTTAAAATCAAAATTACTCAGAATAAATTGAAAAAACAAATAAAAGAACTATTTCACTTCTTTTAACCTATCCCTCCTCTTGCTCCTGATGTCTCTATAGCACTGCCCCTTTTCTTACACATTCCCCTTTTGCTTCCATGAAGCTAAAAAATCTTATCTCCAGTCCCCAAACCTTTCTCTGTTCTCATCTGTTTATTTCAAGATAGTTCAACAAAAATGTATTGACTGTATTATTCCAAGGTTCTCATACGCTAGGGCGTATGTTGTAATTATTTTATTTCTACATTAATTCATTCCTTTTTCATCACCCCAAACCCGTCTCTTGAACTATTTACACCTTTCTCTGAGATAGGAAGAAAACTTGAGTAGGTAACTAGATAAAAAATATTGCTACACTTTTGTCAAATAATAAATGGCAATCTAGTACCTGATGCAAATCTCATTTCTTTTTAACTACTTCTCAGTGGAATTATATATGGAATTTCACTCTGGGCATGCTATATTTACAGTACTTTACAAATATTTCTTTCTAATTTAAAAAAGTCTCCCATGTGTGTCCTTTTAGCTTTTCCTTCTATTGTCATTTTTTCTTCTCCTTTTCCTCCTTCTCATCCTCCTCTTTCTTCCTCTTCTTATTCCCTTTCTCTATGTCTGTATCAGTTGCATAAAAGATTTGTGGTTATTGTTATTAATTTCCAATCATGAAGGGAAAGACCTTAAAAAGTGCTAAACTTACTCCAACTTTATACTATCCTTTCTTCAGATGATACTTCCATCTATATGATTATTCAGTTCTTGTTAAGGAAATGCCAGGACATAGATATTATCATAAAAATCTCTTTGATTAAAAATTACATTTAATTTAAGTCAATAAACTTGGCAAATACATGTATGAAAGATGGTTCCCATAAATTGTCATTAGGTTATTGCAAATTCAAACAAGATAGACCTAAAAAAATATCAAATGGTTATGTGACACAGCTACTTTAAAAGACACATTCACAGTTTCTTACCAAGCTAATCATAATCTTACCTTACAACCTAGCTATCATACACCTGAGGATTTATCCAACCAATTTGAAGGCTTATGTGCCTATAGATACCCTATTTATTGTCATTTATAGAAGATTTGTCTGTAATCACCAAAACCCGGAAGCAACCAAGATATCTTTTTCTTTTTTTTTTTTGAGTTGGTGTCTCACTCTGTTGCCCAGACTGGAATGCAGTGGCCGCTCCCGGCCACCGCAGTCTCGACCTGCTGGGCTCCGGCAATCCTTCCGCCTCAGCCTTCCACGTAGCTGGAACTACAGGCGCTCGATACCACGCCCGGCTAATTTTTTTTTTTTTTTAATTGTAGGGGGTGTGGTCTCGCCAAGTTGCCCAGGCGGGTCTCGAACCCATGGACTCAGGCAATCCACTCACCTCAGCCTCCCAAGGCGCAGGATTACAGGCTGAGCCACTGAGCCCGGCTCAAGATATCTTTCAGTAGATGAAAGAATACAAAAACTGTGGTACATCTATAGAATAGAATATTATTCAGCAGTGAAAGTAAATGAGTTATCAAGCCATGAAAAGACATGAAAGGAGCTTAAATACATATTGTTAACCAAAAGAAGCTAGTCAAAGGCTACATATTATATGATTCCAATTATATAAAATTTTGAGAAAGGAGAAACTGTAGTCAGTAAAACAATCAGTGATTGCCACTGACCCAAAGAGAGAGTAACAGAATTAAATAAATGAAGCCCAGAGGACTTTTTAAGGCAGTGAAACTAGCCAGCATGATACCATAGGACACATGACATTATAAACTTGCCAATCCCATAGAACCTTAAAGCACAAAAAGTGAGCCTTAATGTATGACAACTAAAAAAAACAAAAAAAATCGAGGCAATCACGGGACCCCAGAATGTGGTTTAAAATTATGACAAAACAATTTAATTATATTAAAATGTATAAAAGAAACTTACTGAAGGGAATGAAGAGAAAATGTACTGAAATAATTAACCTTAGAAGTGAGTGAAGTCAGCCGGGCTCGGTGGCTCAGCCTGTAATCCCACGCCTTGGGAGGCTGAGGTGAGTGGATTGCCTGAGCCCGCAGGTTCGAGACCCGCCTGGGCAGCGAGACCTCATCTTTACAATTAAAAAAAAAAAAAAAAAAATCAGCCAGGCTTGATAGCACATGCCCGTAATTCCGGCTACTTGGAATGCTGAGGCGGAATGGATCGCCGGAGCCCAGCA
>NW_007199248.1:482137-519569 GCF_000164805.1 Carlito syrichta | reverse complement strand
AGTGAGACTCCAACTCAAAAAAAAAAAGGAGTGAAGTCTGTAAGACTAAGGGTAAAAGAACTGCACATACACACTGGCTGGTAGTTGATAAAGTTGTTTTCCAAGGAGATACAGGATATCAGTCCTGACACTATATTACAAGTATATTGGAGTGGAAAAATTAAATACATTTATGGTGAATGACAGAAGCCAGATTTGTTCACCATCTTGTGAGAGTTTACAGATAAGCAAAAGGAGAAAGCTAGAATGAGCTATGTAGTTATGAATTAGTACAAATTATCCTTTAGCTTAATGTATATATGCAGATGATTATGTACTGAAATATTTACACATAGGTGTTTATGAACATATTTTTTACACACATATTTGTCCTTTCTCTGTCAGCTGAGAGGTCCTAAAAGCAGTAATACCCCAGTAGCTATGAGCACACCCAGCAATCAGATCTGGGTTTCAAATACTGGTCTCCAATTAAAAGAACTAGAGGGTCTAGGAAAAATAGTCAATTCTAAAACTTTGATAAGAAATATACAAGGTGAGCCTGGTGTGTGTTGTATTGTAGCTTCGGATAGTTAGAACGTACTCAAAAAAAAAAAGTGAAAGCTCTTGTGGCCAAAGCTAGAATGATTTGAGTAAAAAATAAAATAAAATGAAAAATAAAATACTATGAATCATAACTCAGAGTCTATAATAAACACCCATGTGTCGATACAGATATAAATAAACAATTAAATAAGTAAACAATTAGGGAGAAGAGACAAATCTCCTACACAGAAGAAATGTAAGTAATTTGTATAGCTACTTTGCCCTTAAGGGATAGGATAGCTATTCACTTTTTGAGTGTAGACTGCACATAATGACTTTCTTTCAGAGACAACATCACTATGCATAAAAGCTGAAAAAAGTAACTTTATGGTTGAGAGACAAATACAGACATTACCTCAGCCAGGTGGTGGAGTCAACTTCAAAGTGGTAAGTCATGATGACTGTTAATATGTCCTTCATATAAGGTGATAATAATTGCACTTTACCTCTGTGGTCTTTTTCCCAAAACATATAAACTCAGTCAAATCATGAAAAAAGCCAAGCGCATCTTAATATATGAACATTCTATAAAATGCCTGATCAATAATCCACAACACTGTCAACATTGTAAAAAATAAGGAAAATCTGAGAAAATGTCACAGCCAGTAGGGGGCTAAGAAAACATGACAACTAAATGTAATATAGTATCCTGGATGGAATTCTAGAATAGAAAAAGAATTCTAGATAAAAATTAAGTAAATCTGAATAAAATGTGGATGTCAGCTAGTAATAGTGAAACAATATTAGTTTATTATAACAAATGTACCATAGTAATATAAAATATTAGTAAGAGAAAGTGTATTTAGGGTTTATACTATCTTCTCAACTTTTCTATAACACTAAAACTGTTCTAAAATATAAAACTTATTTCTTAAAAAGTTAAATGATATTCAAGTATATTTAAATATTCGATTCCTTTATGAAGTTGATAATTTATGAATAATTGCTTTATTTTCATTTTATTTCTATGAACCCATATACTTTGACCCCATTTCTTTCATTATAGTGAATAAAGCTGTATTTTTTAGCCATTATCATCTTTATTATTTTGTATTGTTTTTATTTTAAAGATAATTAATTGATTGGTAACTTACTTTTTATGTCTTTGTGTGTGTGTGTGTGTCCCTAAGTTCTTCTGCACATAATGAGTATTTAAAAGTTAATTGATTAGTAGAATAACAGTAGGAGAGATTTTTGACCAGGAGGAATCCTCACTTATTTGGTAATAAATACATTTACCATAAGGTAAAAATTTTGTATCAGCTAACATCTTTGACAATGAGCTAGCATATAAATCTAGACATAAGAATAGAGATAGATGTATCCATTCTTCAGGAAAGACTATATGAAGTTCCATTTGTGTGTATAACATGGTATGCTACTCACTGAAAGACAGGTTGTTATCTAATTTTTAAAATGTATTTGAGTGCCTATAGAGCGTTTCTCTTTTTTCAAGTGCTATAACCCAAGTGCTGTGTTTTCTTATACAGTTGCTATAGAAACTGTATGTTATTGGATAGTAAATTTGAAAACTCATAAAGCCATTTGAAAACACAAAGATTAGAAATTGTGTTTGGTTTGTTTAGGTATGTCAAATGCATTCTTGAAAAAGAATGGAATGATTCTAATCATGTAAGTAATATTTCTTATGCCACTATATATATATATTTGTACATTTTCTTATCTAGAGCAGGAAAGAATACTGTGATGAGTGGTTAACAGGTGAAAAAAAACTTATATGAATAAACTCTAATGATTTATGAGTGTACACACTCATATTCACATGTATATATATGTATGCATATGTCTGTACTGGCATGTATGTTTTTAAAAGTTTTATTAATTATAATTTAAAGTTGTACTTAATAATTGCATAAAAGTTTGCTACAAAGTACACCTAGGAGGTTAAATGAAACCTCCACAAATAACTCCAGCTCATTATTGAACCATTGTACAATATGTATTACTAATGTTTAAAAACCTATGTTATATTGTTTTTCTATTCCTTTATTTTTGTCTTTCCATAAACTAACAATGAATATGTCAAGATATGTGAATTTAATTTGTACAGCTGACAAATGTAAGATTATAATGGTTGCAGCAGTCTATTTTCCACCAAATTTCCTATTCCTTAGAAGTTAATAGCTCTCTTTTAAATACCTATTTCTAATTCAAAACACAAAGATCAGGCTGCATTGCCTTAGTGAAAGGCAGGTAACATAACAAAATTACCTGGTGAAATCAAGGTCTGCGTTTGTTCCTTAGTTAGTGAAAAGGGCACTTTAATACCTTTGAGGCAGTTTCCCCCAACACCACTGAAGAATACTAAAATGGTCAAAGACACAGAAGAACAACCTCAGAATATTACTAATATTTCCATAAGAATAAAAATCTAAAAATAGCTTATTGAAGATGGGAAATAAAAATGGGCATATAGGCAAAGATAGATTCATGTATTAAATGTGCATTAATCAGAGAATGGTCATTAGTCACCATATCAATTAGCTCGCTGCATCTCAGAACACCACAGTTCTGGGGCAGAACTGGAGTCTAGAGTCAATTAATTGTAATTACTTGGAAGGTAGAGATATCTCAACTGCATCTTTGTACCTCAGCGTGAAGCACAGTGTCTAATATCCAGTATCTGTTAAATAAATATGTGTGAATGTTTATTATGAGAAAATGAATCACAACTTGAGATTTTAGAAATACAACAGGAACCCTTCAAAGTTTTATTTTCTTGAGAACCATATTTGAGGAAAAAGTAGTATCTATTTATTTGGCCTTTAATGTCCTAGCATTGATGGAATACCGAAACACTATCCGAAAATACGACACCTTGGCATACTAAGTATTTTCAACGGAAGAGAATTAAGGAAACCACATAAACAAGAAGGTTTTTCAGATCTTTTGCCCTCCTTCTTCCTGCTCCTCTTTCTCACCTAAAGCAGGTCATAGACAAAAGATACTATCCTCCTTTCCCCAAGCAAGACTTAAAAGTTAGGACGGTTACTCTCTGAGTGTCTTCCTTCTTCCCTGAAGACTCTCATGCAACAGGTATCCTGCCCCACCTCTGGAGGTAAAGAATGTCACACAGAAACACAGAAAAGAGTCTGAACAAAAAGGCCTTCCTTAGTTTCTCTCAATTTATTACCATTAGATCATACCACTTTTTATCCAACCATGTTTCTCCACAAGGATTAACTTCTTTCACCAAACTTAGCATAAAAATGCACAGTTTTCCCTGGGTCTTTGAGTCTTTATTTCTAAAGGATCCCATATTGCATACAAATTTTATTAAATACATTTGTAATACTTTTCTCTTGTTAACCTGTCTTTTGTTATAAGGGTGTCGGCCATGAACTTTGCAATAAATGAGGAAAAGATACTACTTTTTGTCCTCTAGAGTATATTGACATCAGTAAATATTTTGATACATTTATAATAAATTGTTTTTCTTTATTTTTAGTGTAAATTTTGATGAAAATAGAATCAAGTTATTTTCTATTTCTAGTACTAACAAAAGGAAAACTTTATTTTCTTAAAGCAATCTGCAAACTGGGGAGACACAGCCTTCCATGACAAACAAATGTGCACTCTGAGAAGGGGTCAAGGAGTAGTACAGGGTCCAGATTGGATGACCATTAAGCAAGACATCAGAGGTTCCCCCTCTTTATTGGCTGGCCTCAGGTGGTCTGTTAGTTTTTTTGGTGGTAAGTTGGGGATTTCCAACTGCAATCTGCAGTAACTGTTTTGGCTTGATTGCAGAAAAGGAGGGTCTGTGATTCTTTTATATCTTTCTGAGAACGTAGAATACTCAACCACTCACTCATCCAGCCATGGCCACGTGGTTTTGTCTTAAATTTTAATACTTCAGTTAGCCACATGAAGTCCATTTTGTCTGTCTGAGATATACTTTAACATTGGACATCTCTCGCCCTGAGATATACTTTAACATTGGACGATGTACAAAATGCTAAGCTTTTATCTCAGTGGAAGAAGAAAAGGATTAGCCAAGTTTATGAGTTTCTCCTAACCTAATAATTATTATAATGTCTGGCAAAGGATGGCTCAAGGATAAAATGTTTTAGAATAACTTGGGCATTTTGAAAAAAAAAATCAGTTTCATTGTTTGATCTCAGACATAATGAATAAAGATATCCTAGGAAGCTGGTTTTTGAAAGACACTAGGGGAGTATTATGTGCATTCACATTAAGTACTGTCCTACCAGACAGATATTAGATCAAACACATGGACTTAATTTTTACTTGCTGCCTTTCATTCATTTTCATGAATAGCATATTTATTACCAGTTAATTATTTTTCAAATGTACCATTGAATGAAAACATTGGCCACCAAATAACTCTGTTAATAAAAGTAAATATATGAATCATTTATGTGGGTCAGAAAGATAATTTCAACATACACTAACACTAAAAAATTAGTGATCCTTAAAAATTTCACTTCTGTTTGCTGAAAACAATCGCTGATAACAGTAGAGTGAGGCATTGTCTTTCTGAGGTTTTCATTTATTTTCAGTGTCTTAGGATTTTAAGAATGGCTCCATAAACTTATTCATTAAGAACCAACACACGTAATACAAAGAAAAACTCAAGAAATAAATGTCTTCTATTGAATACTCATTGTATATACTTTCTCAGGTCTATATCTGTATTAAGACACACTTATCAATTTCAAATAAATTAGAGTACAGTCTTTTTAATTTAAAAAACTTCCTGATATTTTTAGAAATGAACGATCAAATTTTTTCAAAAATGTGAAAAAATCTCAGTGTCTGTAAAATATTTTTTCAAGTTCTTTTGAAACAAAGCACTTCTATTGTCAATAGGCTTGGAACATGGTATATCATACTGCTATTTTACAAATTCATAATAGACATTACAAGAATACACTGTTCTGTTGCACTTCATTTTATTGCACTTCCCAGATATTGTGTTTATTTCAGATTGAAGGTTTGTGGCAACTCTGTATCAAGGAAGTCTATCAATGTCCTTTTTTCAATACCATGTGTTCAATTCATGTCTCTGTGTCAAAGTCTTTTTATTATTTTTACATCTGTTATAAAGTTGTTTGACCAGTACTCTTTGATATTACAATTGCAATTGCTTTGGGGTGCCACAAACTTACCCATATAAAAAGACAAACTTAATAAATATTGTATGTGTTCTGACTTCATCAACAGACCATTCCTCATCTCTCTCCCTCTCCTCATATCTCCCTGTTCCCTGAGACACAATAATATTGATTTTAGGTCAATTAACAACAATGGCCTCTAAATGTCCAAGTGAAAGGAAGAGTCAAACATCTCTCACTTTAAATCAAAAACTAGAAATAAGTAAGTTTAGTGAGGCAGCGTATCAAAAGCTGAGATAGGCCAAAAGCTAAGCTTCTTGTGCCAAACATTTACTCAAGTTATAAATGCAAAGAAGAAGTTATTGAATAAAATTAAAAGTGCTACCGTAATGAACACACAAATGATTTTTAAAAAAGCAAAACAGCCTTATTGTTACAATGACAAAAGGATTTAGATTATTACATAAATTTAATTGATAAAGCAGAGAGGGTTTTAGAAGATGGACATCAATATTGAAAGAAGTTCTACGGTGGATAAAATGGTATCAAACAGAATCACAGCATCTTTCATAAAAGGAGTCAACCAGTGGTACAAGATGTATTATTACTTTATTTTTAAAAAACACGTCTCATCTACTCCAACTTTCAGCAACCATGACCCTAATCAATCAGAGGCTATCAACACTGAGGAAGATTCATTGAAAGCTCAGATTATCCTTAACCATTTTTATCAATAAATTACTTTTATTTAAATTATGTGCCCCGTTTTGAAGATACTGCTATTGCACAATTAATAGACTACAGTATGTCATAAATATAACTTTTATATGCAGTGGAAAAGCAAAAGATATGTGTGACCCATCTTATTGTGATACTCTGTTCATTGTGGCGGTCTGGACCCAATTCTATGATATCTTTGAGGTATGCCTGTATAATATTGAAAATTCTGAGAAGGTCAATGATAAATATATCAGTTGAATTTGTTTTCAAGACATTTTTTATCAAAATACTTAAATTTATTATGAGAAAGACTATAATGTAGCAAATACCTTGAAAAATGTAGACACCTTGGATTCAACTATTGCCTGTTCTTTAACCAGAAGAAAAAAATATATATGCAAATATATGCATATATATGCTTATAAAATGTGTGCTAATGTTTAGAACATTATAACTAGATATTGCTTTCTAGTGTGAATGTAAATTTTTGCCAAATTTGCTGAAGCTACATAAGTTGAATTATTCTCTATTTCTGATTGATGGATTCTAAGAGGGATTTTTCTCAATTCCACTTTAGATTCATACATTTACAAGTAAAGAGCACATGTGTTTCCTGAACACATATTGACAATTTAATATTCCCTCAGTTATTTTTGTGCTTAAAGTAAATACAATTTAAAGTATAGCTTGAAATTTAAAAAAAAACATCAAATCACAATATTTAGGCAGCATCTAAAGGACACAATGGTATTTTTAAGAATAAATATTGTTGAGTTATTGTTATTTTATTTTTATATCTCTTTGTTTTTTCTCTAAGATCACAATCAATTATGTATACGTTTCAGTGATTGAAGGTTAAGGTTACTAAAAAAATGTTTCTTTATGATGTGTGGCATTATCATTCAGTGGGTTTTCTTCCTGTTTTCTTTGAATTATATATCAAATCTTTGTCATAAAAAGACACATAATTTTGCTTTAGATCTAAAATGGTTTGTCTTTTTTTAAGTTATGACATGTGAAACTTTTTTTATTTATGTGTTTTATGTATTTTTTTATTTTGTAATTTTATTGTTTCACCTCTGGTGAAAATATATTTGTGGAAAAAAGATTATAATATGATGATCACAAACTAAAAAGTAGTTATGTACTAACAATTTTGCTTTTGTAATAAGAAAATGAAAACATTAGAAGTTTTACGGGTAAATAATTTTAAAATATTCCCAGAGCTCTGAATTCTGAATAGAGTGAATGGAGAAATTATTGAAATGAAGAGAAAGCAGTAGTTAACAGCTGTAAGTCCAATTTACTAAATTTCCAATATTCATTATGTCACCATTTCACTGTATAATAATTGTTGTTTAAAATAAATGGAGATTATTTCTAAGATCAGTTCTGGAAAACAATATATACGTGTATATATTAATCTGAAGTCAGGAGGGAGAAAAAAAGGAACTCAGTTGGTGCTTTAAAAGTTGGTGTATCTGAATTCTATTTTAGCTCTTTTAAGACCATATTAGAATCATTAACAACTCTAATAGATACTTTTCAGAAACCTAAAAAAAAATTTATTTATTCTGAATTGCAAATTGAACTTTTTAATCCATTTCAGAGTTAAATAATTTTTTTTGTTGAATGCAAAAATTTATTTAAGAGTCTCCATCAATTACTTCCATTGATTATTATGAACTTCTCTGCTTATGACAATTATTCTGGTGATATATGCAAATAAATGTTTTTAAATAGACAACTCATTTTGTCTTTTATGTTTTTAAAGAAATGAGGTACAATTCAGGATTAGGTACATAAGTGGTCATTGTACAGTTGAAGTTTGGGCCTCCCTTTGGTCCCCACTTTGCCTGGTTTGGAATCAGGTACCCTTGCTGATGTTATGTGCTCCCCCACCCCCAGCAGTACTCTGCTACTGCCCATCCCTTTCTTATACTATGATAAATGTTCAGGATCCACTTGTGAGTGAGAACATGTGGTACTCATTTCTTTGTTTCTATGCTAGATCACTGAGTATGATAGATTCTAAATCCATCAAAGTTGCTGTGAAGTCCATAAGTTTTTTCCTTCTTTATGGCTGATATTCCACCATGTATATGTACCACATTTTTTATCCAGTCCACTTTTGATAAGCAACACAGTTGATTCCATGTTTTTTGCTATTGTGAATAGTGTTGCAATAAACATGCCTGTGCAGGTATCTTTTTTCTAGAATGATTTGAGTTCCCCTGGGTATATTCCCAGACAGGGCACTGCTGGGTTGTAGGGAAGTTTGATTTTTAGATCTTTTAGAAATCCCTATACTATTTTCATGGAACCTCATCAAACTGAAAAGCTTCTGTATAGCCAAAGAAACCATCAAGAGAGTGGGGAGACAGCCCACAGAATGGGAACAACTATTTACCAACTGTATATCTGACAGAGGCTTAACATCCAGGATCTACAAGGAACTTAAATGTGTTGAAAGGAAAAAACAAACGCCCCATTAAAAAGTGGGCAAAAGATATGAATAGACACTCCTGAAAAGAAGACATACGAGCAGCCGTCAGACATATGAAAATCAAAACCACATTGAGATATCATCTAACTCCAGTCAGGATGGCCATTATTAATAACTTAAAAGACAACCGATGCTGAAGAGGATGTGGGGAAAAGGGAACGCTTCTACACTGTTGGTAGCGGTGTAAATTAGTACAACTCCTGTGAAAAACAGTGTGTTGATCTTTAAAAGATCTAAAAATTGACCTTCCATGCAACCCAGCAATCCCCCTTTGGGATTATACCCAGAGGAACTCAAATCATTCTACCAAAAAATATAACTGCACATGCATGTTTATTCAGCACTATTCACAATAGCAAAAACATGAAACCAACCATGCTGCCCATTGAAAGTGAACTGGACAGAAAAAAATGTGTTACATATACACAATGAAATATTGTACAACCATAAAGATACGTGCCAATAACTTTCAAAAGTGCCCCCCATTAGTACATACTTAATGGGAAATAGACAAATGTGGTAAAAATGTCTTCAGAAGTTTTACTTTTGCTGTACAAAAGAATTTATTAACGAGGCTCAATCTAAATGTAGCAAATAGATTCATCTCCCAAAATTATTAATCTGTCAAAAGGCATAGTATTACTTTCACTGTTAAAGTAGTCATAAAATAAAAGTATGTGATGGACAAATGGATTTGGTTTCCAAGAACTTCATATTGAAAATAGTTTTTGAAAGTTTATGTTTTTTTGTATCTTAATTTTTCTTTTAAGAATCTTCTGAGACTCAGTTTCAATATTTCATTTAAGAAATTGTTCTGTAACTGAAAGATAAAATTCTAATAAATCAATAACTGTGCTTATTTTTTCGAGGTATGTATGCTGGTGTGTTTAGGCAAAATATATAGGTGAAATCTCTTACTTTTTTTTTTGAAATACTTTAAAATATCTAATCAAAAAATAGAAAAAGTGAATACAACAAAAATTAATCACTATAAAATTATATGTAGGAGTATTTTATAGTTCTCTCTACTTTATGATTAATGTTTGACAATAAAAATTTGAAACAAATCAATACACAAAAACACACATGAAGTATCAAGAAGAAAACAGAACAAGGTTTTCTTTTTTATGAAGTTGTACAAGGAAACATTTACACAAAACTAGCAAGAAAAGTCTCAAAGGAGATAAAAATAATTAATTTGATAGTAAAAGATACAAATTTAAACATTACCTGAACACTTAATACTAAGCACAAGCAAAAGGCAAATGATAAGCTAAATATAAAATTACACTCAGAAATCTATAAAATGATAATTAACTTATTTTACAGAAAAGTAAGTTGCTAGTCAATAAAAAATAAAAATAAAGTTAAAATTAGTCAAATTGCATATATTTCAAATATTAATAAATAAAGCCAAATTATTTACTTAGCAATAGCTTACAAGAATTTCTATTTCTCCACACTCCTGATAATTCTTGTTATCAAATTTAGTATGTATTCTCTAATTTGGAAAGTAAAAGGCTAATTATTCTTTATTTTTCATTTAATGAATTGTGAATGAGGTGATCATCTGTTTTCCTTTTCTGTTAGTTACCTATTTCTATAATTATGTGAAAAGATAAACACACCCACACTTATATACACATGCAAAGGAAGAGACAGAGAGAAACCCACACATGGGTAAAGCTATCTATGAAAAGTGGAAACATGAAATATAAATTCCCATGAGATTCAGATTTTACAGTATTTTCTTTTATTCTATTTTAATTTTTGTTGTACACGAGAGAGTTGGTATTTTATCACGTGTCACAAATGGCACAATGACCTCCAGCCTAATCTTTCCCAGGTATGAGAAATAAACTGAGTACGTCACAGATGCTCAATTTTTTTGGTTTTAAACTCATTTTGGATTTAGGTATATTCTCATTATTCTGGGATCACCTTTCCTCAAATTACTATCATTGATGGATTTTTTTTTTCCACATCAAAATCTACATTGTAAAAAGTAGCTTGGAAAATACTCTTGCATATATATTTTCTCTTCTAATGCAACAGTAAAGATTTCTGCTATTGTGTTTTTTTTAAGTTAACACAATTTGTAAGAAATTTTACTCATATTATGTTTGTTTTTAAGCAGAAAATTTTCTCATATCTTTCTTTTTATCTTTGGTGAATTTACATTAGATTGAGTTTTGATAGCTTTATTTTATTTTATTTTATTTGTTTGTTTAATGATTCAACCACTGAATACATTCAGCACCTCCGACATTCTCTTAGAGAACATCACTGACTAATGCTACAAAACTGGAGTCAGCAAGTCTGTGCATGAACTCATACTAATGTTTGGGTGAACCTAGGGCTCTGATGTGGAGAATGGGTCATAATAATCTCTCATTGAGCCATTCAAGTTACCTGCCCAACTTGGTGAGCTCTAAAGACAATGGCTCTGGACCCTTGACTTTTCCTGGTGTGCTGCAACGTATACTGCACAAGTAGCAGTACCATAAAGCACCAGCAGCAAAAGCAGTTTAAGCATTTCTCTTCCCAAATGTAAACCAATTGTAGAATTATTAAAAAGGTGTGCATACAAGGAAAGTAGATTTTACACTCATTTTAGCAACTTGCATTTAATTAAACTTCTTGCCTCTGAGAAAGTCATGGTTTGACTATCAAGTGCTCAGAGGCAAGAAGTTGATAGATTTTTCTTAATTCTAGGAGGAAAGTAGTTAGCTTACTGATACAGTGATTCTTATATTATTCTCAAACTACTGTGTACACTCTAAACTGCTTTGAGGTCTATTCTATATCGTCCAAGATCATTAATTATTATACCAAAAAGGGGAGAATCCAAAAATATATGAATCAAGATGAATTTTTAGTCATATTTGGGAATTTAAGAAGTTTTCCTACACTGAATGAAAGAGGTCTTAAGCCTCCTTATGGTGCCCTTAACTCTTGAGAGAACTTTTAAAATTATCCAAAGATTTTTTTTTCAAATGCCCGACTAGTAAACAGACCTAGAGTGTTCTTTCTGACCCTTAACTCTGTTCCAGTCTTCTGAGAGTTATTTAAAAATAGCAGCCTACAGCTTTCTCATGTGTTTGGTCTAATTTTGTGAGAACTCTAGCATTCCTGTCACCTGTTTCTTTGAATCATCTTTCACCATGTCTTTCCCTACTGTGGTCTGGTTCATCAAACTTCCATCCTGTACTTTCCCTCCTTCTGCTCTGATTTCCCAGTTCACTGAATATGTCTAATCCTAATATAGGGAGTGACATCTTATATTTGAACTGCAATTTAGCCATGGACAGGTATATTTGTGGGAGAAAAAGAATAAATTAAATGATAAAATATCTTAAGTAGTCTCTCTTGTTTTTGATATTGCTATGTAACTTTCTAATGACTTTAAAATAGCAACACATCAATTCACTGCAGGAATTATAAAATGGAACATATTTGCAATGACATATAGTGAAATAGGTTCTCAATTTTACATATGCTTAATTATTGCATGTTATCACCATAAAGTAATTTCAAATTTGTAATGGTAAAAAGATTTCCAGATTATCTTCAAAGAGCAGTGTGAAAAAGACGAGAGAATGAAGTAAATTGACCTTGATAAAGAAGTTAAAGACAAAGAAAAAAGATATTGGCAAGTGGTTATAAGGTAGCCAAAATATTACCGAAATTGCTGTTTCTGTTAAAGTTTCAAATTGAAATTATCTATGCAAGCTATTTTTAATCAACTTTTTTTTTTTTTGGATGTTACTCCCAAGTAGTTATCAGCACAGTAAAAACTCAATGGTAAATAATAAATGCCCTCATATCCAGACAGAAATCTCCTACTAAATAAATAAATAAAGACACTCACTGAGGAGAACATATCTGATCAGAGTTCTTCCAAAAGTCATTGTTGTTTGTTTTTATTTCTTCATTCTTACCGTCTCATGTCCTTTTCTTTACTTGAGGACCAAAAGTCAGCCCACGATGCCAGAAGGTGAAGGGGAAAACATAGCCATTGTCCCTCTGAACCAATTATTATCTATGTGTTTTCATGTTTCAGTCAGGCTGGAAGCTGAGAGAGAAATGAACTTACTGAATCTTTAATGATGTATTTATTTATATTCAGTGTACTATTAAGTTCTCTTTCTACACATTCCTAAATGCTGCCATGACATGCAGAAACAATTTTTTTCTTTTCATGTCCATAATTTTCATTATAGGAGAAAACCCACTGATGAATTTCCCAGTATTATCAATTTTCCAGTGCACACCTTTGGGAAATTAAAGCTTCATTTTCAACACATGAGTAATAGGTGAGAGCTCATTTTTTAAAGCAAAATTAAATATTGCCCTCCAGAATTCTGTCATATTCTTTTTTTTTTCCTGATTCATGTTTATACAACTTCATACTCAAAGGGGCACTACATCTAAAAATAAACAAATATGCTCACCTTATGTGCCAGTAAACACAGAGACTGATGGTTGTATGTAAGATATGAACTCAGGAATTATGGTTTAGCTCCTGAAGAGGCATAAGAAAAATCATATAAACTTTTGAAGCTGGAGTTTATCATCCATTTAGAAGAGCAGCAATTCCATGTCTAGTGTGCAACTCTTTGAGATAAGGGTCGTACAGCCTCAAGTGAAACATACTTTTCTGCCTACTCCTCCAATTCACTCTGTTGAAAGTTAGAGATGCTTACAACTCTCCTCTAATTTTTTCCATAATATTACAAATGAATGAGAGTGTGTTGTACTATTTTTTTCTAAGCTGCAAGAGAAACTTCTTGATAAGATTTTAAAATGGAATTAGAAAATCATAAAGAATTATGGGGTAAGGTAAGGCAATTGGCTGTTATACCTAATGGTGTTATTATCTAAGAATATGTATTTTTGTTTATTATCAGTATTTTATAACCGGCATTTGAAGTTTCAGTTTTGATATCTATGTCTAATAGCAACATGGCCCACGAATCTATTCTATGACTAAGTAGCTTTGCCTGATGAATATGAAAAATGTGCCTTGATAAGACTGCGCAGCACACCAAGACACTCTCTGAGTGCCTTGTTTTATAACCAGATGCCCAAATGATACAGTAAAGGGAAAAGTTTTCCCCTGCATACATGAAAAAGTGCAGAACTTGTAACTTTCTAAAGTGAAAATTAAGAGTTGTGCTTGTGTTTTATTCTCATGTGTTTCTAATCCTTTTTACATGGCATGGTTTTCACTATTTGCAAAGTTTTAAATCCTTGGCCCTGCAACAAAATCTTCATATGGAGTTTCATTTTTCTGAATATAAAAATATTTCTTCAATTTTTAACTGTAGATGCATGCAACTCTATTAGCACCATATTTCTTCCATGTTTATTACTATTTTGAATTTTTAGTTTTCATCATGAACATTCAATATATTATGGAGAAGCCTTTTTTTTTTTTTTTTTTTTTTTGAGTTGGAGTCTCACTCTGTCACCCAGACTGGAGTGCAGTGGCCACTCCGGGCCACCGCAGCCTCCATCTGCTGGGCTCCGGCGATCCTTCTGCCTCAGCCTTCCAAGTAGCCGGAATTACAGGCATGTGCTACCATGCCTGGCTGATTTTTAGATTTATTATAGAGATGAGGTCTCGCTGCCCAGGCGGGTCTCGATCCCACAGGCTCAGGCAATCCACTCACCTCAGCCTCCCAAAGGTGCGGGATTACAGGCTGAGCCACCGAGCCCGACTGGGAAGCCTTTTAAATTAGTGAATAAAAGAGCTATTCAATACATTGTTGAGGTCAACTGCCAAGAAGAAAAAATATCTGAACAGAATAGATTACAAATGAATACAATATATAAAAGTGAAAATAAAATAAAAGAAAATTCGCAAAAACAGTGTATGGATATTGTCTATACTCATGAACTGGGTGGTCTAAGCATATCAAAAAAATCAGAGAAGCAAACCTGAAAGTCTGATACATTTTATTATACGAAAAGTTAACATAATTCTGTGGAAACATGTAAACGTCCAATGAGAAAAGTCACAAAGTAACAACAACGAAGTTATACCTCTGACAGATTAGCGCTAAAGCCTTAGTGAACAAACCACACTAAATAACAGTAAGAAAAAGATTAAGAATCTGATGGAATGATGGGCAATACAATGAACATGAAAAAGCAGTTAATAGACAAAGAATATGAATGGACAGCACATAAAAGTACAATAAAAACCACTTATAAATAAATAAACACAAAGTAGAACCATAAAATTTTTCAGTTATCAGATGGTCAATGATTAATGTTTGATAAAGACTCATGTTGGCAACAGTTTGGAAAGAAATCCATCACCCCCTCACAAAAGCTGTGTATGAATTGAGATACTCTTACACATGCTGACCCACGTTGCCTCAGTATTTCTTTTATTTTAAACATTCATGTTGCAAAGGATCTCAAAAACGGATGTATTTTTTAAAATTTTATGTTAAACGTGTGGGGTACAATCAGGATTAGGTACATAAGTGGTCATTGTACAGGCAAAATTTGGGCCTCCCTTTGGTCCCCACTTCGTCTGGTTTGGGATCAGGCACGCTTATTGATGTTTTGTGCCCCTCACCACTCCCCTGGCAGTGTCCTGCTAATGTCAGTCCCTTTCTTGAAGTATTATGATAAATGTTCAGGAAGTGTTTATGAGTGAGAACTTGTGGTTCTAAGTTCTTTGTTTCTGTGATAAATCACCAAGTATGATTAGATTCTACATCCATCCAAGTTGCTGCAAAGTCCGTAATTTTGTTCTTCTTTATAGCTGTGTAATATTCAATTGTTTGTATGTGTCACATTCTATTTCTCCAGTCTACTTTTGAGGCAGATTGGTTGTTTCCATGTTTTTGTGATTGTGAATAGTGCTGCAATAAACGTGTGTGTGCAGCTATGCTTTTTGTAGAATGATTTGAGTTCCTCTGGGTATATTCCCAGAAGCGGAATTGCTGGGTCATATAGAAGGTCGATTTTTAGATCTTTTAAAAATCACAACATTGTTTTCCACAGAGGTTGTACTAATTTGCACTGCCACCAACAGTGTAGAAGTATTCCCTTTTCCCAGCATCCTCCTCAGCATCTGTTGCTTTTTGAGTTATTTGTAATGACCATCCTGACTAGAGTTAGGTGATATCTCAGTGTGATTTTGATTTGTATATCTTTGATGATTAGTGATGCTGAGCACTTTTTCATGTATCTGTTGGATGCTCATATGTCTTCTGTTGAGAAGTGTCTAGTCACATATTTTTCCTACTTATTAATGGGCTGTTTGTTTTTCTCCTTTTGCATGATTGAGTTCCCTGTAGAATCTGGATATTAGGACTTTGTCACATTTACAGTTGGCAAATATTTTTTTCCCATCCGGTGGACTGTCTTCCCACTCTCCTGATGGTTTCTTTTGCTTTGTAGAAGCTTTTCAGTTTGATGAGGTCCCACTTGTGTATCTCATCTCTTATGATACTTGGAGTTTTAATCAGGAATTGGTTGCCAGTTCTAATTTCCATAAGTGTGTCTCTTGTATTTGCTTTTATTTTTTATTTTAAAGATGTGGGGCACAATTCAGGGTTAGGTATACAAATGTTGATTATGTAGGTATCCTTGTTGATGAAGTGTGCCCCTCCCTCCCCTAGCAGTTTCCCTCAACTGCCAATCCCACTCCCTCTCCCCTGGCAGTTTCCCACTACTGCCAATACCTTTCTTACAGTCTTAGGATAATTGTTCAAGATCCACTTATGAATGAAAACATATGGTACTCTGTTCTTTGTTTATGTGATAGATCACTGAGTATGATCAACTCTAAATCCATCCAAAGTTGCTGAGAAGTCCATATAGTTTGAGGTTTTACATTTAGGTCTTCGATTCATTTGGGGTTGATTTTTGTGTATGGTGATAGGTAAGGGTCCTGTTTCATTCTTCTGCATGTGGTCAACCAGTTTTTTCAGTACCATGTACTGAATAGGTTCTCCTCTCCCCAGTGTGTGTTGGTGGAAGCTTTGCCAAAGATGAGTTGGTTGAAAGATTGGGATTTTGCTTCTGGAATCTCTAACCTGTTTCATTGTCAGTATGTCTGTTCTTGTCCCAATACCAGGCTGCTTTGATAATTGTAGCCTTATAATAAAGTTTAATATCTGGAAATATGATACCTCCTGCTTTGTTTCTTTTGCTGAGAATTGCTTTGGCTATTTGTGGTCACTTATGTTTCCATATGAATTTCTGTATTGTTGTTTCCAGGTCTGAAAAGAATGATGTCAGTAATTTAATAGGTATTGTGTTGAATCTATAGATTCCCTTAGGCAGAATGAACATCTTAACAACGTTAATTATTCCATTCCATGAGCATAGAATATTTTCCCATGTGTTTGTGTCTTCTTTGATTTCTTTGAGTAGTGTTTTGTAGTTTTCATTGTAAAGGTCTTTCATGGCATTAGTGGGTAGCTGCCAGAGGAGTATGAGGGGCATTGGCAGTTGAGGGAAGCTGCCAGGGGGAGGGAGGGACACACCTCATTAACAAGGGTACCTGCATAATGAACATTTGTATATCTAACCCTGAATTGCACCCCACATCTTTAAAATAAAGGGGAAAAAAAGATCTTTCACAACTCTGGTTCGCATGACGCCAAGATATTTCATTTTCTTTTGTGACTGTTGTGAATGGGATTTTGCTTTATATTTGTTTCTCTGCCTGTTTGTTGTTGGTGCATAAAGATGCTAGTGTCTTTCTCATGTTCATTTTGTACCCTGAGACTTTGCTAAAGTCCTTTATCAGGGCAAGGAGTTTTTTTACAAGTTCTCTTAACTTTTCAAGGAAAGGATGATATCACTAGCAAAGAGGGATGATTTTTTTGTTCCATGTATTAAAGAATAACTTATTGAGATATTTTAAAAATTACAATGATGAATATAAAATGGCTGTTATATTTGGGTACTTTTTATTTTAAAGATGTGGGGTACAATTCAGGATTAGATATACAAATGGTTATTGTACAGATAAACTTTGCCTGATTTGAGGGCAATACCCTTATTGATGTTATGTCCCTTCCATCACTCCAGTAGCATCCCACTACTACCAATCCCTTTCTTATGGTATTATGGTAAATGTTCAGGGTTTGCTTATGGGTGAGAGCATGTAGTACTCTGTTCTCTGTGATAGATCACTGAGTGTGGTACACTTTAAGTCCATTCAAGTTGCTGTGAAGCCCATATGTTTGCCCTTCTTTATGGCTGCATGATATTCCATTGTGTATATGTACCACTTTTTTTTATCCAGTCCAGTTTCAATGGGCATCATGGTTGGTTCCATGTTTTTGCTATTGTGGATAGTGCTGCAGTAAACATGCTTGTACAGGTATCTTTTTTGTAGAACAATTTGAGTTCCTCCAAGGATATTCCCAGTAGGAGGATTGCTGGATCATATGGAAGATCAATGTCTAGTTCTTTTAGAAATTGCCACACTATTTTCCAAAGAGGTTGCACTAGTTTGTATTTCCACCAGTAGTGCAGAAGCATTCCTTTTTCTCTACATCCTTGCCAGGATCTGTTGTTGTTTTATTACTAATGGCCATTCTCACTGGTGTTAAGTGGTATCTCAATGTGGTTTTGATTTGCATTTCTCTGATGATTAGTGAGGCTGAGCACTTTTTCATGTATCTGTTGGCTGCTCGTATATCTTCTTTTGAGACATGTCTATTCATGGGTTTTGCCCATTTTTTAATAGGGTTATTTAGTTTTTTCCTTTAGGCAAGTTTGAGTTCCTTGTAGATCCTGGATGTTAGGCCTTTGTCAAATATACAGTTGGCAAATATTTTCCCCCATTCTGTGTGCTATCTCCTCATTCTTTTGATGGTTTCCTTTACTTTGTACACGCTTTTCAGTTTGATGAGGTCCCACTTGTGTATGTTATCTCTTATTACACTTGGGGTTTTAATCAGGAATTGGTTGTCAGTTTCAATTTCCATAAGGGTGTCTCCTGCATTCTCTAAGGTTCTTGTAGTTTGAGGTTTTAAGTTTAAGTCTTTGATCCATTTGGAGTTGATTTTTGCATGTTGTGATAGGTAGGGGTCCTGTTTCATTCTTCTGCATGTAGTCAGTCAGTTTTCCCAGCACCATGTACTAAATAGGTTCTCCTCCACAGTGTTTGTTGGTGGAAGCTTTGTCAAAGATGAGTGGTTGAGAGATTGAGGTTTTGTTTCTGGAATCTCTATCCTGTTTATTGGTCTATGCGTCTGTTCTTATACCAATACCAGGCTGTTTTGATTATTGTAGCCTTATAATAAGGTTTAATGTTTGGAAGTGTGATATCTCCTGCTCTGTTTCTTTAGTTGAGAGTTATTTTGGCTATTCGTGGTCATTTATGTTTCCATATGAATTTCTGCATTGTTGTTTCCAGGTGTGAAAACAATGATGTCAGTAATTTAAAGGGTATTGTGTTGAACCTATAGATTACCTTGGGTAGGATGGACATCTTAACAATGTTGATTATTCCAATCCATGAGCAAGAATATTTTTTCCAAATGTTTGTGTCTTCTTTGGTTTCTTTGAGTAGTGTTTTGTAGTTTTGTTGTAAATGTCTTTCACATTTCAGGTTAAGTAGATGCTGAGGTATTTTAATTTTTTGTGGCTATTGTGAATGGGATAGTGCTTTGTTTTGGGGTTTCTGCCTGTTTTTTGTTGGTGTATTAGAATGCAACTGTCTTCTGCACATTAATTTTGTACCCCAAGACTTTGCCAAAGTCCTTTATCAGTGAAAGCAGTTTTTTGACAGACTCTCTTGGGTTTTTGAGGTATAGCATTACATCATCAGCAAAGAGGGATAACTTAACTTCCTCTTTTCCTATTTGAATCTCCTGATTTCCTTCTCTTGTCTAATTGTTTTAGCTAGGATTGCAAACACAATATTGAACAAGAGGGGTAAGAGTGGAAAGCCTTGTCTTATTCTGGTTTTCAGGGAAAATGTTTCCTGTTTCTGTCTGTTTAACAATATGCTGGCTGTGAGTTTATCATCGATGGCACTTACTATTTTGAGGTATGTTCCTTCTATGCCTAGATGTTTGAGGGTTTTATCAAGAAGGGATGCTGCATTTTATCAAAAGCTTTCTTTCATCTAATGATATAGTAACGTGGTTCTTGTTTTTACCTCTGTTGATGTATTTAATTACATTTATGGTCTTGCAGATGTTGAACCAGCCATGCATCTCAGGGATGAAGCCTACTTGGTCATGATAGGCAATTTTTGAGAAGTGTTGATGTGTTGGATTTGCCAGAATCTTGTTGAGAGTTTTTGTACCTATGTTCATCAGGAATATTGTCCTGTAGTTAACTTTTTTTGTTGGATCTTTACCCCGTTTGAATATCAGTGTGATGTTAGCTTCATAAAATGATTAGGGGGTTGTCCATCTTTCTCAATTGCCTGGAATACTTTTAATAGGATTGGTATCGGTTCCGTTTTGTATGTTTTGTAGAATTCCACTGGAAAGTTGTATGGTCTAAGGCCTTTTTTTGTGTGTGGAGATTTTCTTATGATGGAGTCAACTTCCTCAATTGTTATTGGTCTGCTTAGAGTCTCCATTTCTTCTTGCTTCAACCTTGGGAGGTTGTGTGATATCAGAAATTCTTCCAATTCATTTAAGTTTCTGAATTTCTTTCCATAAGGAATGCATAGGAATATCTGATAATCTTTTGTATTTCTTCAGGGTCAGTGGTGACTTGATATTTTGCGTTTCTGATTTGTTTATTTTGGCTTTTCATTGATCATTCTGACTGGTGTCTATCAATCTTGTTTACCCTTTCAAAAAATCAGTTTTTTGTCTCATCGATTTCTCCATGAGATTTTTGTCTTCCATGTTCTGTATTTGAGCTTTTATTTTGTTGATCTGGATTCTTCTGTTTAAGTTAGGGTTTTGGTGGTCTTGCCTTATGGCTTCCTTAAGTGATATGTTAGGCTGTTAACTTGCGATCTTTTCTGTTTTCTTAATGTGTTTGTGTAGAGATATAAATTCGCTTTATATTACTTTTATGGCATGCCAGATGTTTTGGTAAGATGCATCCTTGTTTTCATTGGTTTCGGGAATCTTTTAATTGTTGTTTTGATTTCTGTGTTGACCCAGGAGTTGTTCAGCATCATACTGTTTAGTGTGTGTGTCTTCGTGTGTTTTGTGGAATCTTGGTCTTGATATTTATTGTTATTCCACTGTAGTCTGAAAAGGTGCATGGCAGTATTTCAATTTTATGAAATTTGTTTATGCTTGACTTATGGCTGAGGATGTTGTTGATCTTGAAGTATATTCTATGTGGTGTTGAGAAGAATGTATATCCCATGATTGTTGAATGGAGATTTTTTAGCTATTAAGTCTATTTGGCTGAGAGTCAAGTTGAGGTTCTAAATTTCCTTGTTGATTTTTTTCCTTGATGATCTATCTAGGGTTGTTAGTGGAGTATGTAAGTCTCCAGCTATGATAGAGTCAATATCTATTTTTAGTTTACTTAGTAGTTGCTTTATAAAAGCTAGTGCTCCTGTCTTGGGTGCATATATGTTTAGGATGGATATTTCTTATTGATGGATTGAACTTTTTTATCATTACATATTGTCTTCCATATCTTTTTAATTTTTGATAGTTTAAAGGTGGTTTTGTCTGATATTAAGATTGTGAATCCTGCCTTTTTTTGTCTTCACCTGAAAGCTTATTTCCCATCCTCTAGTTTTGAGTCTGTGGATGTCCTTTATAGTGAGATACGTTTCCTGGAGGCAGCATATCATTGATTTGTGTGGTTTTTTAAAATCCATTTTGTCATTCTATGTCTTTTCAGTTGTGCATTTAGTTCACTGACATTCAGATTTATTATGAAATGTGAGGGTTTATCCCCATCATGAGATGCTTATAAGGCTGTTTTATTTTATTTTAACTTTTTGGGTTGATAAATGTGTGTGTTTTCAATTTTGTACTTGTAAGGTGTGTTGCATTGATTCTATGTTTTTCTATATTCTTGGGAAGTTCATAGTTGTTCTATTTCTTTTTCTTTTTCTTCTGTACTTGATCTTGAACATCTCCTGTAGAGCTGGTCTGGAAGCAGCATAATCTTTTAGGGATTGGATGTCTGTTTAGGTTTTTAATTATCCATGGCTGATGAAGCTGAGCTTGACTGGATAGTTGATAGTTGACAGATCTTCTTTTCTGTTTAATTTTGTTGTTCAGTGGTAGTTGGTGGAGCTTTTAGGTTTTTTGCTCAGCCTACTATTCTTCCCTGATCAGAGGTTCTAAATTTGTTCTGTTTTGAAATAGTGCTGGCAGTAGGAAGCATTGCTGTTTCTTGTCATTTTGTGAGTCAAATAAGGTGGAGGGTGGGGAGTTAAAATCCAAAAGCTAATTGCAAGTTACAATGTTTGCTTACTGGGGTATGGGCCCAGAGTAGCTGAGACCTACTCACCACCATAAGTCTATATGACAATGCAAGGAGTACTTTTGTGTACCCCCTGAGTCCAAGATAAAGCAATAGTAAGGAGAACAGAGAAAGGTAGAATAAAATAGAATGAATAAAAATTTTAAAAACACAGAAAAACAAATATAAGGCAAAAACCAAAACAGGACAAAAAAAGCCCAAAACCAAAAGAAAAAGGAAGAAACACACACAAAAAACTCCATAAAAACTGAACACACACACACACACACACACACACACACACACACACCCGAAAAAATGAAAGAGGAAGAAGAAAAAAAGGGGGGAAAGCAACTTGAATCCTCAGACACACATTCACACACACACACACACACACACACGCACACACACACAAAACCAAAACAAAAAGACAAAAAAATTTAAAAAAGGATTAAAAAATATTTCTAGGCACTAACCGTCCTCTTGTGACATTTCTGTAATTATTCCTCTAAACTGTTCAGGGGTAAGCCCCTCTGCTGTCGCCTGTGGGGTTACTGGCTCACAATCTCCCTAGTCCGTGGCCCAGAGGGTAAGGAGGGGGTTGTGGAAGTGGGTGGGTCATCAGTCCTCCCCTCCCACTCTCGTCAGGATGATTCACTTTGGAAGGGATGTGTGAGATTGTCACTTCCCCAGGAGCTGGCAGTGGATGCCCTAGTCAGGCTTATCCCAACGTAAATTTCTCCTAGCACGGCTGCCATCCAGGCTCCCCTTGGATTCGTCCTTCTCAGTCATTCCCCAGCTGTGTGGGTCTGATGTTCACAGGATTGCTGTGGGGGATGGGGTTGGTCAGCCCAGGACACACTGCTGATCTCTTGAGGGGGTCTTCCTTGTCCTTTTCTGGTCCTACTTTGTCCCATGGCTGGGGCAGGGTAGGGGTGGGGCACCGGAGACTCTACACTAATCTTGTCCCTTGGAAGTTTTTGCTTTTGGGAGAGTCCTTCTGAGTCACAATCAGCCCCAGAGTAGATAACCCACTGGTCACAGAGAGCAAGCCCAGTTTTCAAAATGGTGTTGGGGTGCCTGTTTCATCTTCTCCAGGAGGACCTTGCCTCTGGCACCCTTACTGTATTCCCTTCATGGCCCTCACTGCTAGTGGTCTGGCTTGGTGCTGCAGTGGTCAGGCAGTCTGGCACCGGCAGTCACTCCAGGCAGCTTCTCCCTGGGAAAAGTTTTATTATTAGTTTTTTCAATGGCTGTCATCTTTTGTGTCCCGGGAGGTACTAGGGTCTAAGCAGAGCAGCTGTGGCACCAGCCACTTCAAAAGGAGCGCCCTGGACACTTGCTCCCACGTGCCCACTCAGTCAGCCACTCACACACCCACTTACACACAGACACGTACACAAATTTGTCTGTATACTCACTCATTCACACAGGGACTTACATTTTCCAACCAACTCCACCACCATCTTCCTCCTCCTCTCCAACTCAGTATTTCTATTTCTACAAGTGTATCCTGGACTTATGATAGCACAAAAGTACAGGACTATACTTACTCAGATTTTTGCTGAAAAAACATTAACATTTATTTGCATCAAGAAAACAATGGTTCAATAAATCACACTGTTTGCTGACTGTGATATCGTCACACTATAAAATCAAATTCTGTGCAACTGTTCAAAAATCTTAGGAACGTCTATGTTTTGCAACATAGAGATAGATGCCAAATATATTGCTTAGCAATGAATTGTGGCAAAGTTTGAAAACTGGGATGGATAATAGCATTTTGTTAAAAATATGAGCTCTAGAGTTAGAATTCCTGATTTGAAATTAAGCTGTGTCATGGAATGTCATACATTGAACAAGCTTCTTAGGTTTTTAGGACTCAGACTATTTGCTTATATGCAATAATGTGAATAATCACATCACTACCTCAAAGTGTTATTATAAAAAAATTAGTGTGAATAAATATGAAAAACACATATCTCATTGCCCAGGCCTACTCAATCAATGTTAAATAATATTGTTATTACATTCATAATATGGCTGTGTGTACTATACTCAAAATATTCACAAATATGCTAATAATGAACACTTCCAGAAAATGATATGAGGGTGAAAATAGGAGTAGGGAACGAAAGAAAACCAAGGATTTTACCTAGTTGTATATTTTGTAAAATTTTCACCATGAGCATGTGGTTCCTCAATAATAAATCATAAATATTTCCATTTTCTTTTTTCTACTTTTATTTTATTTTCAGGGGGTATACAAGTTTGTTACATGGACAACCATGTTTGTTACATGGACATATTGTATAGTGGTATGAATTAAGCCTCATGTAATCCATTCTCCAGAGAGTGAACACTGTATCCCATAGGCAATTTCTGAACCCTAATCTCCCTCACCACCTTCCCTGATATTGGTGTTATAGTGTCTATTATTTCCCTTTTGTGGCCATTTAACTCCTAGAAATAAGAGAAAACAGGCAGTGTTTGGGTCTCTGTTTCTGAGTCACTTCACTTAGGAAGATGATCTATCTCCAGTTCAATCCCAGTGGCTGCAAAGAATATGATTTTATTCTTTTTATGACTGTATAGTATTTCATGGTGTATGTATTCCATATTTTGCTTGTCCAGTCAACTTTTGGTGGGCACTTGGATTATTTCCATGGTTTTACTACTGTGAATAGTGCTGCAATGAACATACAAGTACAAATAATCCTTTTAATACATTAATTCATTTTCCTAGTAGTGAGATTAGTGGGTTAAATGGTGATTCAATTTTTAGTTCTTTGAGAAATCTCATAAAATTGAAAATTTTTGAAAAATTTTCCAAAGAGGTTGAACTAGTCTACAATCCCACCAACAGTGAACGAGCATTCCCTTTTCTCTGTAACAACACCAATATCAGTTGTTTGACTTTCTAATAATTGCTATTCTGACTGGTGTGAAGGTAATATCACATTGTGGTTTTAATTTCATTATTCTGACGATTAGTGATGAGTGTCTTTTTCATCTGCTTGTTGGCCACTTATGTGACTTCTTCTGAGAAGTGTCTATTCATGTCATTTGCCCACTTTTTGATGGTAAAGTAGGTTTTCTGTTCATTCTTCTATTTACCTTGCTGTCCAGATGCATTTTTGTTTAATTAAGTTTCATTTGTCTATTTTTGTTTATGTTGCAATTGCTTTTGGGATCATCATTATAAATTAATTGCCTAGGCTCATGATCAGGAGAGTGTTTTCTTCTAAGACTTTTATAGTTTCAAATCTTACATACAAGTCTTTAATCTATAGTGAATTAATTTTTGTATATGGTGAGAGATAGGGGTCCAATTTCATTCTTCTGCTTATGACTAGCAATTTTCCTAGCACTATTTATTTAATGGGGTGTCATTTCCCCATTATTTATTTTTGTCAGCTTTGGTAAAGATTAGTTGGTTGTAGATATGTGACTTTATTTCTGTTTTCTCTATTCTGTTCTATTGATCTATTATTATACCATATTCATGCTGTTTTATTTACCTTAGAGAATAATTTAATTTAGTAGCCTTAGGGTTTAATTTGAAATCAGGCAGTGTGAGACTTTTGCAACTCTTCCTTTTACTTAGAATTGCTTTGGCTATTTGGATTCTTTGTTGGTGCAAACATAAATATTAAGTTTTTTTTTTTTTTTGTAAAGAACAAAGTTGATATTTTGATCAGAATTGCATTGAATCTGCAGATAGCTTTGTCCAGTTTTGTCATTTTAATAATATTTATTCTTCCAATCAATGAACATGGGATGTTTTTCCATTTGTGTTGCCTACAATTTCTTTCACCGGTGTTTTATAGTTCTCCTTGTAGAAATCTTTCACTTCTTGGTAATGTGTATTCCTTGATTTGTGTGTTTGTGTGTGTGTGTGTGTGTGTGTGTGTGTGTGTGTGTGTGTAAAGATCTTTCATTTCCTAGTCTCTGGGTCTATTGTGAATGGGATTGAGCTCTTGATTCAGTTCTCAGTTTGAGTGTTGTTAGTGTATAGGAATACTACAGATTTTTAAAAATTGATTTTGTATACTGAGACTTTACTGAAGTTATTTACTGAGAGTAGAAGCTTCTTGGAGGAATCTTCGGGTATACTAGGTACACAATCATATCATCCATTAACAGGAATAGTTTAAGTGTCTTTTTGCCAATATGGATGCATTTTATTTATTTCTCTTGCCAGATTGCTTTTGTTAGAACTCCCAAGATTATGTTGAATGAGAGTTGTGAGAGTGGATATCCCGGTATTGTTCCTATTCTGAGGAGGAATGTTTTCAACTTTTCCCTATTAAGTATGATGTTAGCTGTGGTCTATTCAGGATATCTGTTTTTTATTTTTATTTTTACTGACTCAGTCTTGGTAGGTTGTATGTTTCCAGGTATTTAACTCATTTTCTCTAGGTTTTTCAGTTTATTACCATGGAGATATCCATAGTAGTCTCTGATGATCTTCTTTATTTATGTGGTCTCTGCTTTATGTCATCCCTTTCATTTCTGTTTGAATTTATTTGAGTTCTCTCTCTCTCTCTCTCTCTCTCTCTCTCTCTCTCTCTCTCTCTCTCTCTCTCTCCCTGTGTGTGTGTGTGTGTGTGTGTGTGTGTGTGTGTGTGTGTCCCTGTCTCTATTTAGTCTAGCTAGTGGTCTGTCAATTTGTTTATTCTTTCAAAGTACCAGCTTTTTATTCATAGATCTTCTGTATCATTCTTTGGCCTCAATCTCATTTAGTTCTTCTTTGATTTTTGTTATTTCTTCTCTTCTGCTAGCTTTAGGTTTAGATTGTTGTTCTTGTTTTTCTAGTTCCTTGAGGTGCAAGGTTAAACTGTTGAGTTTGGATCTCTGTCATTTTGATGTAGGTATCTAATGCTATAAACTTTCCTCTCAGAACTGAGTTTGCTATGTTCCAGAAATTTTGGTTTGTTGTGTCATTTGTTTCGATTTTTTTTTTTTTTACTTCTGCCTTAATTTTATTATTTTCCCAAGGGTAAATCTAGAGTAAATTGTTCAGTTTCCATGTAGTGGTGCATTTTGGGAATTTATCTTAATATTGAGTTTAAATTTCATTTTACTGCAGTCTGAGAAGATGCTTGGTATAATTTTGATGTTTTAAAATGTATTAAGATTTGCTTTATGGCCAAGTATGTGGTATACTTTAGAGAATATTCTGTGTGAAAATGAGAAGGATGTATATTCTGCAGTCACAGGGTAAAAAGTTCTGCAGATGTCTGGTAGGTCCATTTGGGCTGCAGTCTAGTTTAAGTCCAATATTTCCTTGTTAATTTTCTGCTTTGATGATCTGACTTGTGATGTCAGCAGGATGTTAATTCACCCACTATTATAATATTGCTATAGATAAGTTTTCTAAGATCAAGTAGTATTTGCTTCAACATTTTGCTCTAGTATTCAGTGTATAAATGTTTAAGATAATCAAATCTTCTTGTTGAATATTACCTTTTATCATTATATAATGTCCTTCTTTGTCTTCTTTTATTGTTTTTGGTTTGAAGTCTGAGATATCTTATATGAGAATGGCTACTTCTGATCGTTTTTGTTTTTCATTCACCTGATATATCTTTTTTCCATGCATTCATTTTGAGTCTGTGACTTTCTCTGGCCTTTAGTCAGGGTTCTTGTAGGCAGTATATGATAGGGCCCTTTTTTTAAAATCCAGTTTACCACTCTTATTCTTTTAAGTAGGGCATTTAGACCATTTACACTCAGGGTTAATGTTGACACGTGAGGTTTTTTCCTACCATAGTGCCATAAACTAGCTGACTTGGGGATTCAAATGTGTACTTGCTTTATAGGCTCTGTGAGCTTTGTACTTATGTAATTTTTTATAATAGCAGAAGTCATCATTTTGTTTTCAAGTTTAGAACTACTTTGAGCATCTCTTGTAAAGCCACTTAGTGGCAACAAATTCCCTTAGTGTTTGTCAGGGAAGGACTTAGTTTCTCCTTCATTTATGAAGCTTAATTGGCTAGAGATAAGACTAACTCACATTTTTTTTCTTTAAAGAGTTTGAAAATAGGTATCCTTTTTTTTCTTCTGCAGTTTCTGCTAAGAAGGCTGCTGTTAGTCTAATGCTTTTTCCTTTGTAAGTACTTTGGTACCTTTCTCTTGCTGCTCTTAGGATATTTACTTTCACATTGACTATGGAGAATCTGACAATGATACGGCTTGATGAGGTTCTTCTTGTGATAAATCTTGCAGGATTTATTTGGGCTTCTTATATCTGGATGGTTTCTCTGAAGGCCAGGAAAGTTTTCTTGAATTATTTCCTCAAATATATATTCCACACTTTTTACTTCTTCTCCCTCTGGAATGTCTATGATTCATAGGTTTGGTCATTTTACATAGTCCCATATTTCTTGTAAGCTTTGCTCATTCTTCTTAATTATTTTTTCCTGACTGGATTAGTTCAAAGAACCTGTCTTCTGACTCCAAGTTTCTTTCTTATGCTTGTTTTAGCCTACAGCTATAACTTTGTACCATGTTATGCATCTTCACCATTGGCTTTTTTAGTTCTGTTTGTTATTTTCTTAATGTTGTCATTATCTCCTTTCACCTCCCGAATCATTCCGCTAATGTCTTTGTGTTCAGCTTTACCTTCACTCTCACTGAGCTTCTTTATAATCAATATTCTGAATTGGTTATCTGACATCCCAGAGTTTTCATTTTGGTTAGTTTCTATTGTTGGGTAATTGATGTGCCCCTTTGGAGGTATAACAATCTGTTTTTTTCATACTTTCAGAGCCGTTTTTCTGAATCTTTTTCATCTGGATAAGTGATGGTAGCTTATCTGTATGAGTTCCACTGATATAGATAGACTGTGTATGTAGGCTTTTCCAAGTGTTGGTTGTAATAGCAATATAGTCGGGATATGGGCTGGCTCACTGCCTTCTGTGAGACTGAGGTGGCAGGAGACTGGGAAGCTTAACTTGCTCTATGGTGGTGTGTGTTGGCGTCTGGCCTGGAGGTTGTCTTGAATCATTCAACCTCCAGGTCAGAAGGTGACACCTATGGGTAAGATCTGGCTACTGCAGATGTGGATGAATATTCACTTAATCCTTTTCTAGTAGAATCAACATTCTGTTGTCTCAGCAGTGAGCTGATCTGTGGAGTGTACTGTTGTTTGGGCTCCCAGTTCAATCCCAGGAAAGTAGAACAAAGATAGGTGGGGCTAAGCCAGGCTGGCCCCACGCACAGACCCATTGATGTCAGGAACAGGCATCTTCTCTAAGGTGGAGACTGGTATGCAAACTCCAAGTGCCTGCCCAGAGGTGGACCTTAGTGAGATATGAGGGGACCTCTATTGCTTCAAGTTCTCTGCTCAGGAAGAAGGAAACCTAATCTCCTAGATGAGTGGGAGCTCCAGGTACCCGGAAATACGTCTGGGCATAGAGAGAGCACCACAGCCCCAAGGACTCTATATCTGGGGAAGAAGGGTGGCTCAGGCTCCTACCCCAGATGTTTAGGCATGGGACACAGAAGGCCTCATTGTGCAAGGATCACTGCCCAAGAAGGTTGGGACAGCTTAGGTTACTAACACAAATATGCAGAAATGGGAGCCACCTGATTCTTGGTACTAGGGGTGCATGCTTCCCCAACACAAGAGGGCAGATTGTCGTGGCCCACAATGACACCTGCAGAGCAATTCCGGGTCACAGAGCAGTCATTGACTTCTGGCCTTGCTTCCCGGGAGAAACCATAAGATCAGGAACTCTCCTGCCACTCAGGCTTCTGATTCAAGTGCAGAGAAGTGGTCTTTCCTGCTGGTCTCGTGACACTTAGCTTGCTTTTGCAGTTGTGTTGAAGTTGGATCTTCTTTTCCTCATTATTGCTGTGGCACACTACCCCAACTAGTCTCGGAGGGAGGCTGTAGTTCTTAACACTGGTGCTCGCTGAAGAGTTCCAGACTGCAAAACTGATGTTGGACACAGGACCTGTTGTTCATGAGAAACTGTGGCTACAGCAACTCTCCTGCTTAGAATGCAGGTTCTGGAGCATGAGAGTGGGGGCCCCTTCCCCATTCCAGAATGAACAGCCTTGTCTTTGGGCAGATATTGAAATGCCTGCAGCAGTAGCTATTGCTGAGACAATGCACCTGGGTCAAAAATGGTGTTTTCCTCACTACCCAGATTTAGGAGAACACCTATTACTTTACTGGCTATTTTTCTCACCAATTCTTGACCTTTCCCTGAGACAGCTTTGGAAACCTAGAGAAACAGGGTGTTCTCCAGTGGCCTGGGTTAAGCAGATCCCTGATTGGAAGGTATGTCCTAGAGAGGAGTTTTCAATCTCATTCCATGTTCTGGGATTCACTCATTTTTCTCCGCAGATTGCCATAGCAGGGGCTATTCAAATTCTTTCTCCTTGTTGAGGTCTGGGGAGTCCTTTGCCATTCTGATGAATATTCATTTTCCTTTTTGAACTGGGATTTACTGTGCTGGTCTTTCCGCACTATTTTGTAATGTTTTGCCAGGTGAGGCATGCTTTTAAGCCACTAATCTGCCATCATGGAGGAAAATAAATATTTCCATTGTAAATCCTCAGTTTATCTCAAATTGTTATCAGAGCCTAATGTGGACAATATTCAGCTTAAAAAATACAACATACTTTCAAATAATTTTCTTACAGTCTTTAAATTACTTAAAACATTTAGTTTAATAAAAATAAGTGTGGGAGGGTACAACGATTGTATTCTACGTTGAAGAACACTTATGCTTAATGCGATTCTATGTGAGGAACCCTAAATGATTAAAAATTTCCCACTATGGCTCTCCTGTTCTCAAGCCCCAAAACAGTTCCTCCCACCCTTCGTGGGATGTTAGCATCCATTTCTTCCATTCTGCTATTTTGTTTTTGTTAAATCAAAATTTCTCAGCTATCAGCTGCTAGATTACAAGACAATGTCTCTCTCTTTCAAGAAATATGTACAACTAAAAATTCTCCAAACAAATGTAACTTCATCTGACGCTATACCAATACTATGAAAACTCTGCCCTTCTTCTTAAAATAAAGCAGTCTTTCAAAGCTGAATCTGTTATAGTACTTTTGAATAAAAGACTGTCCCTGATTGTTCTCAGGTTGGTCTTCTACCACAGTTTTAGGTGCTGCAACTCTGCCTAGGTCACTATCTGGATAGAACACAGTAGGACCTCCTGGTCTCCCTCCTCAGAGACCAGGCCTAGACAGTTGAGTGGTTTCTTATTATTCTGGGCTCTGCAGGGGTTTTTTTGCTTCAAATTCTTCCTAAGCCTGCACTCTCTTCTTTGTCTTTACCACAGCCTCTTGACTGGAATTTGTTCGACTGCCCAGGGCACTCAAGAATGAGGTGAGATAAAATGTCTAGATTCGTGTCTATTATCTGCCTATTCTTTGTTATCATATGTATATGGATTTCTCAGTACTTCAATGAGCCTCTGATTTGTTGTGCAGCCTCTTACATATACAAATGTTAAGATGTGAATTTAACTAAATGTTTGATACTCTGACAGGATTTTACCAAGGACAATTAAGAACTTTAAATAGACCAAAATAATTCATCCAAGAGCTTTCCCCAAAGTTGTTCCTATCAAATATTCAGTCCTAGCTTCCAGCTCTTAGAGTCTATACCATTCTCCTTCTAGAAGTGGCTTATCCTAGGATGGAAGCAGGAGATATACAAGATGATCCTTGAGGAGCTTGCATTGTTAGAAGATTTAAAAAGTGATTAATGCACACACACACACACACACACACACACACAGAGAGAGAGAGAGAGAGAGAGAGAAAGAGTGTGATGAGGACTGGATAATTAGAAGAGTTTCCAATGGCCAATGCTGAAATAATTTGAATATATATATATATATATGATTGAAAAAAATAAACCAATCTGAGAACAGAGACAAGCATCATGCACAGAAGACCTCCAAATAATTTATGGAGGTACTTAGCCTTTAAAAAAGAGAATGTAACTTCCTATTCCTTAAATATTCCTAGTGACCAAAGAGTACAGTATAGCAAAAAGAAAGGAAAGAGTAAGTTTACAGTGGAGAAACATGACAAATGACCTCTGTCAGGTGATTGAGGGAAACATTAATGGTGAATATCTATGTTGATTGTATATACCTTTAATAAGGTGGGATGGAAATCACACTTTTCCTGTGGTATTCCTCTCCCAAACCCAAAACTCATTAACACCAATCTAATTATGAGGAAGGAAGAATTCCTATAAAGGTGAATTCTGCAAAATATTTGACTAGTCATCCTCAAAATTGTCAAGGTCATTTTAAAAAAAGGAAAATCCAAGAAATTGTCACAACCAAGTGAAAAGTAAGGAGACATGAAAACTAAATGTAATGTGGCACCCTGGATGGAATTCTGGGATGAAACTACTCATTAGTTAAAAATGAAGAAAATCTGAATAAGGTATAAACTTTATTTAGTAATGCATCAATATTTGTTCATTATTTTTACAAATATACCATACAAATTTCAGATAATAAAGGAACTGAGCAAAAGGTATATAGGAACCCTATGTACTCAATTCTCAATTTTTCTGTAGTATGAAACTGTCCTAAAATATAAAGCAAAGTTTAAAAAATTCTAGTCCTAGAAGAGGAAAAATAAATCTATCCCATACTTCTAGACCATATTACTGTTTTTAGAGAATATTCTAGTCCCAATAAAGAAGAAGACTCAACAACTGCCCTAACTTTCTTATCCATCGTTTTTGTTGATGATCTTAAACCTGAAGTCACAGATTGAGTTAGAAAAGCAAAGGTTGGAAAGGAAAGCAAATTCGACCTCTGAGAATTACAAGAATGTGCTGAGAAATCTATACTAACTTTTTCTTAAAAAATGAAAAACTGCAGACCAAATTTATAGCCCCTAAGATGAAGTAATTAGAAAAACTTAAACAATAATACTCCTCTAAACCAGTTAAACAAAGACATTTGTCAATATTTTAAATAAAATGAACACTAAAATTTTTTTTTTGCTGTTTTAACATAAAAGATAGAATTTTTTTAAAATGTCAAATTATACATGGCAGAATGATATTCCTGTAGTATAATTATTCTTAATATAAGCAAGCATTGCAATTGCCAAAACAGGTTTCCTCTTTATTTGACTGTCTATCATCAGCCCCACAATCATTCCATCATTCCATCCTTAGAGTAAGAATATGATGTTAGTTGTTGGAATCTCAAATGCCCCTCAAATTCTGCGTTTGCTTCTGTCACTTTCTATCTCCTGAGATCCTTTCTGAGCTCTCTCACTACATTCTCTTGCTTATTAATTCCACTTCTGTGAATCTATCAAGACAAAAACTATTTTGTAAACCAGATGCCACTATAAAGTGTGGCTGGGACAGTTTCTTTCTGGAACTCCCAGAAGAAGAAAAATCTTTGCCTTAATGGTTGCAGACATTAATTTCTTAGACCATGAATATGTTCTCAATATCCTCAGGCCAAAGACAATTCAGATATGGGACACAAAAAAAGAGAATGAATTTTTAAAAATCTCTATTGGTCTAGCTATGCCCTTAAAAAAACTGGCCAAATATCAAATTAAAATGGAGGTTATTAAAAGATTGTGGTCCATCATATCTGCATAATTCTGGAAATAACTCATTATTATATGACTTAAGGGTTAAATTCGGTTAGTTGTCTATTTTTGCAAATAAGACTTCATTGGAATATAGCTATGACCATTTACTTAGGTATTTTCCACGGCTGTTTTTGCACTGCAGTGGAAGAATTGAGTTGTCATGACAGAAACTGGGTGGACTGTAATGCTAAAAATATTTACTGTTTGGCTCTTTACAGAAAAAGTTTGCTTTTTATAAATTTTTATTTTATATTCTCCTATTAGTATGCTTAAAGAGATGACCAAGTAAAAAGGGGACAAACAGAATAATTTTTAGCAAACTTTCCAAACAATGGCATAATAATTTTTTTCTTATTATTGGGGCAAGTCAAGAATAAATACTAAGATCAAAAAAAAAATTTTTTAATTGGAGTCTCACTCTGTCGCCCAGGCTGGAGTGCAGTGGCACACCCACAGCCACCCCAGCATCGACCTGCTAGGTTCAGAGGATCCTTCTTCCTCAGCCTTCCAAGGAACCAGATCTATAAGCATGCACTACCACGCCCAAATAATTTTTTATTTATTGTGGAGATGAGGTCTCGTCAAGTTGCCCGAGCTGGTCTTGAACCCATGGGCTCAGGCAATCCACTCACCTTTTTCTCCCAAATTGCTGGGATTACAGGCTGAGCCACCAAGCCAGGCCTAAGATCAAAATTTTAAAATGTAAGTATATGTTCTTTAAAAGGGACACATTAAATATAAACAGTCAAAAAGACTGAGAATAAAACTATAGAAAAAGATAATCTACATAAACTAAAAAAAGTGTCAGAATAAGAAGGAAAAAATTACATTCGCAATCATAGTAAAAAAACTAACCTGTCTTTATTGCAGTAATGTCTATAACTGATAAAACTAGTGAAAATGAAAAATCAAGATTAATAAGATCAATAAACTCGAACTAACTGATAGAATACTGAAGCAAAAAATTGCATAGTTTTAATTCATATGGAATATTTACAGTAATTAGTAGGAAATTTGCATCCATAAACATATATTGTGAAAGAATAATGGCCACAAATCAAGGATTCATATATTTGAAAACAATTTTTAAAAGAAATAAAAAGGATGGCTATCAGAAAGGAATGAGCAGAAATTAATTAAATACATACAAATATGTATTTGAGGCAAGAAAAAGCAAAACATTAACTCTTTGCAAAGACTAACCAAATCAATAAACCATTGGCAAGGTTGATCTATTTATGAAAAAGTGAAAAGACCATGGGTATCAGAATTGAAAAGAGTTTATTACCACAGATTCTACATGCTCAAAACTTAAGAGAATATTATAAATCATTTTGTCTCAGTAAATGTGAAACTCTAAATGAAATACCCCATTAACCAATACTCATACACATGATTCTATTGCATCCAGTAATGGCCAAGGAGCTCCTATTGGACCAATTCTCTTGCAGATAAAAGTTATAAATGTTGGACAAAAACAAAAATGAACTACATAAATACACTGGAGTGCAACCAAAAGCAATCCTACTCTGGGAGAGTCTCTATACTTGTACAAACCTTAGAATAAAATGATTGTAGCAATTTAATAATATCAGATAAAGTAGACTTCAGAACAAATTGTGCATGGCAAGTTTATTTATAATAGCTCAAACTGGGAGAAAAAGATAACTTAGTCTATTTTTTTAATCAAAGGAGTATATATAACAAACTAGGGCATATTTACATAATGTGAAAGTACTACTGATAAAGTAATATTTAATATACATAAAACCATAAAAAAGTTAGTGGGGAAAAAAGTCTCACAAACATGAGCACAACCTATAGTCTGCATTTATATAAGTTTCTAGAATAGACAAAACTATTACAGGGAGAAAAAAATAAAAGCACTATTATCTTTGTGGTGTAATGATTGTCTGGCAGGAGATAACTTTCACTATAATGTTATATAGCTTGAAAAGGATTTGTTACCACTGTATATCGAAAGTCATTGTATGTATACTTAAAACTTGTGCATTTCAATCTCTGAATTTTGTGTAAAATCTATAAACAAATATTAAACTGGTTAATGATGTGAATGCCAAAATTTTTATGAGTGGAGCATATGGAAATGTTCAATTTTCTATGAATTGTGTAAAAATAATAAGAATTGGATGCATAGTAGGATGGATAATGGGATGATATGTGAGAAGTAAAGTAGAGAAAAGAGTTGAGGTGTAGTCTAGGTGGGGGTTTTATAGTTGTTCAACTTACAAGTTTTTCAACATCTTTGTGCTTGAAAAGTTTTGCTAAAGAACATGGAACCAACCATGCTGCCCATCAAAAGAGGACTGGATTTTAAAAAAAAAGTGGTACATATACACGATGGAATGCTATGCAGCCGTAAAGAAGCACAAAATCATGAACTTTGCAGCAACGTGGATGGAATTGGAGCTTATAATATTGAGTGATCTCTCACAGAAACAAAGAGATGAGTATCACATGTTCTCACTCGTAAGTGGACCTTGAACAACTACCAGGTTACTCTAGGAAAGGGACTGAAAGTAGCGGGAAACTGTGGGACAGGGGTGGGGAGGGATAGCTGAGATTGACAGTAGTCAATATTCACCTGGAGGGGGCACACCTCATCAATAAAGGTACTTGCACAATGGACATTTGTATACTAACCCTGAATTTTACCCTACGATTTCAAAATAAAAATTAAAAGAAAAAAAAAAAGAAAAGAAAAGTTTTGCTAAAAACATTAGAGATAAATAAAATACATAAAAGTAAGGAAAAAAACTCTAATCAAATCAAGAAGGCATAAACAAAACTCATCTTAATAAAAAGCTTCAAATCTAGATGACTTCTTATTGGACTCTTAAAAACATGTAAGAAATAACAGCCCCAAACTTAAGTAAGCATTTCATGGAATAGGGGGGAAGAAAAGGCAAATTTTCCCCTAATAATCTTGATACTCAAATCTAATGGCATTTAAATGATAATTCAAATGTAAAACTACAATGAAAGAAAATAACTAATTCTATTGAAATGGTTAGCTAATAAAATCCAAATATATTGATACAAAATAGATTACAAACAAGTGTTCTAGTGAAGGAATTCAGTGATAATCAAACTTTGAAAAACAATTAATATAATTCATCCCAATACAGAATAAAGGAGAGAAATATGGGTAAAATTATTTCAATATTTTCTTCAAGGGTAGTGGAAGATTTTGACATTTATGCTAAAAAATGTTAACAGAAAACTTGAAGAAACACTTCCAAAAATGGATATCCAAATTGTCAATAAATATATTTGAAAATAATCTTATTAGTTATCAGAAAAATGCAAATTAAAATCTTTCATGAAAACAGTATATACTAACCATGGATTAATGAAAATCTTAACATGAAACTAATACAAACTAATCATAATTTCTATACTTTAAAAGTTTTAAAAAATCCATACTTCCAGGTTTTAATTAAAAATCACTTTTAGCCGGGTTCGGTGGCTCAGCCTGTAATCCCGCGCCTTTGGGAGGCTGAGGTGA
>NW_007199248.1:481086-482117 GCF_000164805.1 Carlito syrichta | reverse complement strand
GCCTCCGGCGACACCGGAGGTGCACCGGGGACCGAGATAATCGTGCGCCGGGGACCGAGATGGTCGTTCCCACCGGGTAGGTTTCCACTGCGCACGATCCGCCCAGCCCTTTTTGGCACAGTGGTCGGAGCTCTGGAGAGACGCCGGAGCGAGGGGACGAGGACTAGGGGTGGCCGCAGCCGGCACCCGGAGAGCAGCTGCGGGAGGTTGGGGAGACGTCACGGAGGGCCTGCGCCCCCAACCGTGTACCCTGGGGAGGCTGGCTGTGCTGCTGGCCTGCGGTCGGCGCCGGCTGTTTCCTGCTGAAGGACTCTTAGGACCCCGAAGGGCGTCCCCCGCGCGGCCGGGGTGCGTGTCAGCGCAGGGGTGAATGAGTGTCGCAGCGGGGACCCCTCCTCACTCCTGGCCGGGGCCAGCCGCGCTGCGAGGCCAACAGAAAGGCGCGAGCCGGGCGCCGGCGAGCCTGGGTTTGGCTTGTGATAATTCCAGCCCAAGTTCCAGGATGGTTCTTTATTCTTGGGACCAGACATGAGCAAAAGTTGAACTCATGAGTGCTTCAACCTCTCCAGCTGCCATGCTCCTCCGGAAGCTGAGGCGACTCTCCTGGGGCAGCACTGCTGTCCAACTCTTCATCCTAACGGTGGTGACCTTTGGCCTGCTGGCCCCCCTAGCCTGTCACCGGCTTCTTCACTCTTACTTCTATCTGCGCCATTGGCATCTGAACCAAATGAGCCAAGAGTTCCTGCAGCAAAGCTTGAAAGAGGGTGAGGCTGCCCTCCACTACTTTGAAGAACTTCCCTCCGCCAATGGCTCGGTGCCCATTGTCTGGCAAGCCACTCCTCGGCCCTGGCTTGTGATCACCATTATCACTGTGGACAGGCAGCCTGGCTTCCACTACGTCTTGCAGGTGGTGTCCCAGTTCCACCGGCTTCTTCAGCAGTGCGGCCCCCAGTGTGAGGGGCACCAACTCTTCCTCTGCAACGTGAACGTAGCGTGAGCCATTTCGATGCCAACTGCTCTCCAAGTACGTC
>NW_007199248.1:450923-480469 GCF_000164805.1 Carlito syrichta | reverse complement strand
CCATTGAGGGTGCATTTGGATACGAATTATATTCTCCATTTGTTTTTAAGCTTGTGACTGCCAAAAATCTTGTGCACAGTGATGTGACTGTTTTAGGACTTTAAGGGTAGAATTTGGTGAAAGGTGAGATCCTTTTGAATTGATTTTTTTTCTCATTGGGTATGAAAATGGATGTATGTTTAGAATATATGCCCAAGGAGGCAGGACCATGTGGATAGATTCCATTTGTTTCCTTGACCTTGTGTAATAAAAACTGAGAGAAGCCGTGCAGTGCCCAGCATCTTGGGGGCAGGTGATCTGCCTTTTCTGTTAAAAAAAAAAAAAAAAGTTTTAAAAAATCCATACTTCCAGGTTTTAATTAAAAATCACTTTTAGCCGGGTTCGGTGGCTCAGCCTGTAATCCCGCGCCTTTGGGAGGCTGAGGTGAGTGGATTGCCTGAGCCCGCGGGTTCGAGACCCACCTGGGCAGCGAGACCTCATCTCTACAATAAATCAAAAATCAGTCGGGCGTGGTAGCGCATGCCTGTAATTCCGGCTACTTGGAAGGCTGAGGCGGAAGGATCGCCGGAGCTGAGCAAGTCAAGGTTGCAGTGGCCGGGAGTGGCCACTGCTCTCCAGTCTGGGCGACAGAGTGAGACTCCAACTCAAAATTAAAAAAAAAAAAGAAAGAAAGGAGATACGGTTTCTATATTTTACTTAAACTGATCAATCTTAATATCAATAGAATGTGATAAATTATGTATATATAATGTTAATGCCTAGAAAATGCCACTGATAAAACTATTCAAAATTATACACTCAAAACATTATAGGTTAATCAACATGAAAATCTAAAAAGTGGTCAAATAACCCATGGAAGTCAAGAAATCACGAAAGACACAGATAAATAACAGAAAGAAAAAACGTAAATAAAATATTTAAAACCAGGAAAAAAAAAAACAGTAGACAAGCCTTAGTATATAAACAGTTATGTTGAACATAAATGACCTAAGTATGCCGATTAAAAGAGAGATACTGGCAAAATGAAATAACAAACGTGCAAAAGGATTACTCTACCAAGAATACATAGCAATATTAATTGTATATGAACCAAAATATATATATATCATGCAAACATTAATCAAAAGTAAGCCAACATGACTATATTAATATCAGACATAGTTTGTTTCTGAACAAAGAAAACTACCAAAGACAAAGAAGAAGAAAACTACGAAAGACAAAGATATAATGACAAAAGGATTACTCTACCAAGAATGCATAGCAATATTAATTGTATATGAACCAAAATATATAGAACAAAATCTGATACACTGTAGAGGAGAAATAGACAAATCTGCAACTATAATTGGAGACTTTACATCCTCTTTCAATAAGTAATAGAACAACTAGACAGAAAGTCACCAGAGATATAGAAGAACTTAACAAAGCCATCAACCAACAGGATCTAATCAACATTATAGAACTCACCACCTAATATTGGCAGAATGCATGCAATCTTTTTAAGCACTGAAAGAACATATATCAAGACAGACTAAATGCTAGGTCATAAACCAAATCTCAGAAAATGTAAAAGAATTGAATTCATACACAATGTATTATTCAACCACAATGAAATCAATCTAAAAATTCATAATTGGCAATAACTGAAAAATCACAAAAACACTTGAAAACTAAAGAACAAATTTTTAAATCACCCTCGGTCAAAGAGAAAATCTTAAAGGGAATTTTAAAATACATTGAAATGAATAAAAATTAAAAGCATTATATCAAAATTTGTGGAACACAGTTAAAGCAGTGCTTAGATAAAAATTTATAGCACTAAAAACATTCATTAGAAAAGAGGAAAATTCTCAAATCAGTAGTCTTTGTTCCAACCTCAAAAAGAAAAGCAAAATAACCCCCAAACCAAAGAAAAAATATAAAATAATTGTAGCAGAAATCAATAAAATTGAAAATAGAAAAATAATAGAAGAAAACAATAGATTAAAGATTGGATTTGTTTAAAATAATTAATAACTTTATAAACCCTCTGACAGGACTGACAAAGAATAAAGAAAAGAAGACATAAAATTACTGATTTAAGAAATGAAACAGGAGCTATTACTCCAGACCTTACAGATATCAAAGAATAAGAGAATACTGCAAACAGAACTACACCCATAGACTTGATAACTTAGATGAGATGGATCAATTTCTCAAAAACATCAAGTGCCACAAATGATGCAATATGAAATTCATTATTTGAATACCCCTATAACTATTAAGGGTGTTGAATTCATCATTTAAAAACAGTTAAAAAGAAATCTATAGAAATAAATCGTTTCACTGGAGAATTCTACCAAATATTTAAAGAAAAATAAAACAGATTACACACAATCTGTTCCAGAAAATAAAAGAAGATAAACTTCTCAATTTATTTTATTAAACTAGTATCATGCCAATACTCAAAAAAAGAAAACTAAACAAACTGTACAAAAAAAGAAAACTATACACCAATATCTTTATGAAAGTAGATGCTAAAATCTTTAACAAAATATTAACAGATACAATTTAACGATGTATAAAAACAATTATGCTCCATAACCTAATGGGGATTATTTCAGTGTTGTAAGCCTGGATCAATGTCCCAAAGTCAATCAATGTAATCCGCCACATTAACAGAATAAAAAAGAAAAATCACATGCTCATATTAATTAAACAATTAAGTTAGAAAATGGGCAAAAGAACAGACATTTCTCTGAAGAAAATATACAGGTGGCAAATAAGCATATGAAAAGAAACTCAACATCTTTTGCCATTATTAAAATGCAAATTAAAAATCACACTGTGATGCCATGACCATCTCTCAGAATCACTAAAATAAAAATATATAGACAACACCAAATGCTGGCAAGGATGTGGAAAAACTGGATTATTCATACATTGCAGGTGGTAATGCAAACAATATAATCACCGTGAAAAACAGTTTGGTAATTTTTTTAAAAAACTAAATATACAACCTATCATAACATCCAGCAATTCCTGGGTATTTTCCTCAAAGAAATTAAAGTTCACACATAATATGAACACAAATGTTTGTAGAAACTTTATTTGTGATAGCAAAAATTGGAAACAACTCAAATGTCTTTCAACTTGTGAATGCTTAAGCAAACTGGTGTGTATCTATAAGAGGGAAAACTACTCAGCAACACAAAGGAAAATATTGATAAACACTACAACTTGAATAAATCAACAGAGGTTTATTAATGAGAGAGCCAATTCCAAAGATGGCATACTGTCTGAATCAATTTATGTAACATTTTTCATGTAATAAATTTTTAGAAGTGGAAAACAAATTCGTGGTTTTTAGGGAGGGAAGTAGGTGTTGCTTTACAAGGACAACTCTACATTAATCAAAATGTTCTCTCTCTCTTGATTCCTAGTTGTGATATTTTATATTTTATTATTATTTTGCAAGATATTACCATTTGGCAAAACTGAATAAAGATAAAGATTCATGAGATATCTCTGTGTAACTTCTGATAACTGCATGTGAATATATTTAATCATTTAAAAATAAAACATTCTATTTAAAATACATACTTTCTTTTGTATATCATGTAAAATTACCTCAAGCACATTTTATGTCATTATTGCTAAGTAAATATTGAGTCAACTCAAGTTTTTGTTCCTTTTGAATTCTTATAAAATCATTTTGCAATAATTTACAATTTTTCCCAAGAGTAGATTTTGCTCTAAGAAATTTTCTGATATTTGTTGGTCCATACAACAGTTTTTAGTGATGAGAATAAAATAATTTTTTAAAATTAGAAATAAAATCAGAGTGTGATATAGTTTATGTTTTTAAATATAACTCTGACTCCGGAGTCTACATGTGCCTTTTAGTTAAAAAAAAATACTTTCATTATATATTAAAGAGTCTATTGCCAGTCAGATGTTACCTTAGTGTCATATGCATATAGCATATTGAATTTTAAAGAAAATAACATAAAAATAGATAACAGAGACATGCATGTTCTTGAAAGTTCAGAGATTATTAAAAATATACATTTACAAGGCTCCAAAGTGCATTGAAATGGGATTGCAACATTTCAGGCTTCTAAAATCTATTTCTAGTATAAATAAATCTACATAAAGTCCAAGCAGAGTTTATGTCAACAGTACTAAAGAATGATAGGAAAATATACAGCAAAGTACCTAGACCCTATGGCTAGTTCTGAAATGGCTGTAAAATTTATCAGAGTTTCCTTGGAAATCTGTTGACACAAAAGGAGTCCTCGTTAACAGAAAGCACTGCAGTGAGGAAGTAGGAATAATGCTATTCAAAATTATACCCATTCAAAATAAGCAGGCAAAAAAGCAATAAGGGTGAAAAACATCACATATTGCTGGATCATTTTTTATTATTCCATGATAATAAAATCTTAAATAGATTTCTATTTTTTTATGTTTTAAACATATTTTTCTTGATATATTATGATATTTACAACTTTTCTATAAATTATGGTGCAAACTGGGGTTGACCTTATTATGTGCATCAAAAATAAGTTACCATACTTCCAGCAATACTTTCTCATGAGCCCACTACTGAGACTGTTTTAGTCGCCACTTTTTTTGTAAGGTGTCTTTGTAAAAAGCAGTTATTCCTGGAAGATGTAATACCTCATTATCACAGGTTTCTGTAGTTTAAAAAAAAGGGTAGTACATACTAAAATTGTTAGGATAAAGGAAAGCTTCACATCTCCAAAGTGTTTTGTCTATAAAATTTTTAAATCAAATTTGAATAAAAATAAAAATGCACTTACGTGAAAGAAATGAAGGAACATAAAAAATACAAATAATAGCTAAATAACTAGGTTTGGGAAGGCAAAGACATGTTTCTGAAGGTTAGAATTCACTCAAGATTTTCATTAAGTTGTCTTTAGAAGAAAAATATCTAAATTATTCTCCTCTTTGCTCTCTATTATTAGCTAAAAGTACTCCAAAAAAAAGTTCCATTGGTTTAGATATGGCAACAAATTTTACGCTTCTCACTAGTGAAAAGCTCAGGCTATCCTGTTTAAAGACCCACCATAATCTTATAAGGCAGAGGTGAAAGCAATTCCAAAAAAGAAACAGATTACTTGAACCAAACCAGGAGAAATGGATGCTGGACAGAACAACGCAAGAATCATTTATTATAGTTAGCTCAAAGAACTAAGAAAATAAAGTTAAGTAATACTTTTAGTAAGTAAGTTAAAACTTCATTCTCACTGCAGTATTATACCATGCCAGAGTTTTTAGAAAGCAAATCTATCAATAAACAAGAAAAAGAATTTTCCTAAGAATTTACCTCAAAAGGTATATCAGTGTTTGCAGTGTTATTATTTCTTTCTTTGTCAAGAAAGATCACATTTTACTATAATCTTTTTTTGCCTCCCCTTTGTCCACAGGCACTCCCATCGGGTGATTCTCATGCACCAGGAATTCCAAGGAAGTGAATGATTACAGGCATAGGATATGGACACGTTTAAGTGTCTCATTCATGGTGAGACAACAGTCAAGCTGAAATTTCCATTTACTATTAGCATTATTACTAAAATAAATGTTTTATTCAAAGGTGTAAAGATAATTTATTAACTGGTTTTCTTAAAAAATTCCAATACCCTGGTTAAAAATAAAATAGCACAGAAATGGTAACTTCAGAGTCAAAGTCTTAGCCTGGAGATTCCTTAAACATCAACTCCAGGAGATTCCTTAAACATCAAGATTAATCAAGAGGTCCCCACATTGTTTTTGGTTATCTATTTTATATATTTCATACCTTGGCTTTCTTTCAGAGGCAGTAATGACTGAGACAGTTCATCTCTTAGAGAAAAATACCCTTGCTATGATGTGGAGCTTGCCAGTTTGAGAATGATGTCTCAAATGTCATGCAGTTGTTAACTACTAAGTCTGTGCCTTCATACATTGTTCAATATAAGCTATCTTGTCCTTAATGCTAATCCTGACCCTGAGTATTAAGAGCATTTCTTGTCCACAAAGTCTCTGATGGTACTAAAGAATCAATTACTAACTACTCAATAATGGTGTCATCTATAGCATAGGATTAATGGAACGATTGATGAAAACACAAGTTTCACAGCTGATTCTATAGCTCTGGTTTTATTTACAATTGTCTGAAAACTTTAAGCCTTCAGGGATAATCAATGTCACATCAAGACAAGACTTGCAGGCACATGAAGACTTTCATGGGCATTAATGATAATGAGGGAAGAGTATAACTAAATCATCAAGACTCAACAAAAGCTGCTCCTCCCCAAAAATCCTTGTCCTGGGCAGTATACTTCTGGGAGAAAAAGGACTCAGATCTCAGATATTTTCAATGTTATTAAAACCCTCTGATGGATTAAAATAATTCCAGTAATGCTTGCTAGTTTACAAAGTTACCAAGCCCCTATCCTACTTACCTCTTTTGCTTCTCAGAACTTCATCTAAAGTAAGAGGGAGTCAGAATTGGCTCAGACTCAAAATTAAAACTGAAATATTTGTAGACAATGGATGATTCTGGCTCAGTGCTGGCTGAAATTGAAAGTCGTTTCTGACTAGCCATGCTGAAACAGAAGGCATATATGAAGTACAACAACTGGATATGTTGGCATAAACTAAAAAGCTGTAACACAAGAAGCCCATACCAATAATGGTATAATGCTTTGTTATTCCAAGAGTGGCCCATGGGCTAGCAACATGAGCTTTTAGATGACCCACTGAATTAAACTCTGCATTTTAAAATGATCTCCATCTCATTTGTATGCATAGTAAAGTTTAAGAAGCGTTGGAAACAAGTCATAGCTAAAAGTAAAAATGAGAAAAATAGACTTCTTTTTTCTAAAATTTTCTTTCTGCTCAAAACCTTCAATAGTGTCATTAAGGCAGTAGGTATAAATAGCATAAAAAATCTGAAGGGTCACTTGTGATCAAAAGTTACAGCAGGTGGAAAAGCAGAAACAAAAGCACCGACAAATAGGGTCAACCAAAAACTGAAAGAAATCTCAGTTTTCTCAGCAGGAAAAAACTTAGAACAGAGTTGGCACTTTGCAAAGTAGTCTACAAATGTTCTTGCACATTAGAGTGAGGAAGAAGACCTCGAGATCCAAGTACACAAGGCTGTATGATAATGGTATTTATATGCTAAATATTTCCCCTTTATATATCTAAGTCCACCCTTTTTGCATGATTTCAGACTCAAAGATTCTCCACCACCTACATGATACTTATAATTGGTTATTTAAATCCGACTTGAATATGCATGTCAAAATTAACATACGTAAACAGAGAACTCAATTCCCCATCCCAAACTTTATCATTTTTTCATTCTTCCCCACTGGATAAAAAGACTTATCATCATAGGTTATTTTAAGCAAAATAACAGTCATATTTTTTGTACCCTATATTCCATTTATAGCAAGTCATGGTATTCTTACCTTAAAATAAATGCTTAATCCAAACTATTCTCGTCACTTTCACCCATATGACCCCACCTAAGCCTCTATATAGTGCAATAAACTCCTTACTGCTTGCTGTATTCAATTTTCTTGTCTCTTTGTTCAATTTTCCAGAGAACAGTCCATGTGATCATTGCAATTCAGTCAGATCACACTTCCTGTTCAAAAAGTTTCAGTAGCTTCTGTCCCAATCAGAATGGAATGCAAACATCTTTGTAACCATACACCATCTGGTTCTGCCTATTTTTTTCGATTCCGTTACATAACAGCTTCACCCTAACTCATAACCCTACTCCCACACTCACTAGACTTCTTTCTAATCTTTCTGTTCACAAAGCTCTTCCATTCATTAGAATCTTTTTATTTGCTATTTCATTTTCCTAAAATATATTATCCTGGATGCTGATTCTGCAAGGAGGCCTTCTTTGGTTACTCTGTTTAAAATAGCCTCTGTTATTATGCATTCTCATTCTATTTTTCTTTATAGAACTTATCACTACCTGATATTATATCACATACTTTTTTGTTTCAAGTATTTTTCTTCACTAATCTCCATGACAAGCAAGAACTTGATCTTTCTTAAAAATGGCGTAGCTCATCCTTGAACACAGATGCAATTAATACATACTTATTAAGTATTTTCTGTGAGAAAATTTAAGGAGAAATAAAAATGGGTCCTTGAAAGAGCAATTGCAAAACAGGAAAAAAGAGACAGAGAAAACTTTTATTTGTTACATGCTAATGAACACATTTAATGAACTGGATACGTCTTAAATTGACATAGAAAAAATTGTTGGTTGAAAGCTGAAAAAGTCAAATAATTTACAATTCATCTTTATGAAGAAAAACAAAACAGTAACTCCATAATATGACGAATGGTACTTTCATTGATTGATTAACCGATTCATTAGCAGAGTATCTACTATGTTAATCCAAGAATCCAGTGAGGATCATGAATCACAAACAAGAAAAGGAAACAACTCACACAAGTCATAGATGCTCAGAGACATAAAACAAGTACTGTTCTGATCTGATCTTTGACAAAACCCACTAACGCCAAGATTTTTAATTTTTAATTTTTGGATTTTTTTTTCTATTCTTTATGTTTGTCTCCCACAGGATGTGATCAAGAATTCCTTATTCTATTTCAAATCTCTTCTGAAGTAATCATAGCTCAGTACCAATTATTTGAAGCTTAGAGGTTACAAGATACTTATTTTTCATGATGGCTCAGTATTTATCACAACTATATTTATTCAAAGTCAGGAGAAGAATTTTTTTGTAATTTTTTTTTACTTGATCACCTTTAAAAATAATCAATTTGAAAGAATCATTCAGAATACTAAAGCAGTTATGAGCTGCGATTTAGAAGAAATTTTCAACACAAATGACTAACTCTCCACCTCCTTCCCTCCTCCCCCCACCTCTCTCACAATCACACCTGTTCTTACAATTGCCAGTGGCCTTCCTAATGTCTTTTATAGTGACTCAGAACTTTTTCTTAACACTCTCCACATAAGGTAGTGATACTTAACGTGAATTTCAGGTACTCTGTACTTCTTGAAATGACATGAAAAACAGTGTCATGCAGTTATATATCATGAGACTTGAAAATAGGCTCCAGTCTCTTTCAGTTGTGTATCATCCATAGTACATAACTTAGAAGCATAAAATATGTCTCTGATGATTAAATTACTTTTTGTCATCATATGGTCTACACATTTGAGTAGACTCTAAAATTCAGAGCACTTTTATGTGTATATTTTAATGAGGTTTTGTTTGCTTCAACATCACATTGTTGCCTGTCTAGCACTTCTGATCATTAAACAGAAAACCAAGTCATTATAAATTTTCTATCAGAAATCATCAAACATATTTCAATACATATACTAACAGCAATCATATTAAAATGATATGACCTACAAATCCAAATATAAGCTAAAATAATAAAATAAAATTTCAAATGCCAATTTTATTTGAATATTAAAAAAACTCTAAATACCTCTTGCATAGATTCACTAGCATTCTTATTGTTAGTGATTTCTGAAATGTGTCAGCTAAGGTATTTAGGGGTTTGTAATCTGAAGGCAATATAGCCTTCTACTAAATCAAATAAAAAATACTAGTTTTTTTGTGATTATTAGAGCATACACTTTAAAAAATGAGAAGGAAACTACAATGAGATATCCCCTTACATGTTAGAATGACTATTATAAAAAAGACAAGTGCTGTCAAGGATGTGGAGGAAAGGGCACACTTGTACATTGTTGGTGGGAATGTAAATTAGTGGAGTCATTGTGTGTAGAAGTATATTTATTAGTTCCTCAAAAAAATCAAAATAAAATAACATTATGATTTGGCAATCTAAATTGTGAGTGCATATCCAAAGGAAATGCAATCAGTATCTCAAAGGGATATTTACACCTCATGTTCATCAAAGCATTATTCACAATAGCTAGGATGTGAATTTAGCCTAAAAGTCCACTGGTGAATGAATGAAGAAATGAAGAATATATATATAATGAAATACTATTTTTCCTTTTAAAAGAAAGAAATGCTGTCATTTATGACAACATGAGTAAATCAGGAAGACATTATGCCAAATGAAATAAGCCAGAAACAGACAGAAAAATACTACGCGATCTCACTTATATGTAAAATTCCAAAAATATGAACTCATAAAAGCAAGGAATAGAATGGTGGTTGCCAGAAGTTGGGACTGGAGGGAGGATGGGGATGTGTTGGTCAAAGGGCACAGAGTTTCAGTTAGCATGAATAAGTTATGAGGATCTATTATGCAGCATAGTGACTATTGTTAATAAAAATGTATACTTGAAAATTGCTAAAGGACTAGATCTTAAATGTTCTGACCACCAAAAAGATATGCATGTAAGGTAATGATAATTACTTTGATTTAATCATGTCACATTTTATACATATATAAAATTATCACATTCTACTATATAAGCGCAATTTTTATTTATTAATTTTACATCAAGAAATCTGGGGAAAATGAGAATGAATGAGTGTTTTTCTGAGTATAATAATTGGGTTTTGGTCTTCCTATATGTTTTCCATTTCATCATGCAGCTAGTTAGGTGAGCGCCTCTCTTTAGGGATTTATTTGGAATGAGAATAATCACGGTGAGAGCTGTTGGGGTTTTGGATGAGTGTGCCACTGGATAAGTGAAATTTTAAATTCTTACAGGAAGAGAAAGAATCATAATTGATGGACATTCAGTAGAAAATGACTAGGTGTCATGACCTACAACCCAGAAGGGTAAGAAAAGTTTTTTCCATAGTTCTTCTGTGAGAGTTTTGTACCAAAACAATTTTAAATGCCAATTCCTGAGAGGCACCAGTATAATTCCAACAATTATTGTATTTCCTGGACTTCACTCCAGCTGAATAGCCTGTTTAGTTCAGTAAGTCCAAACCTGCCAAGTTAAGTCAGATTTGTACATTCTTTGGAATGATTTCCATACTTCCATTAAGGTTTTTTCCTCCCCTGGTGTAAGAACTAGTGTATACCTTTAATAGAAAATACGTTTCTTCAGCCGCTTTTATTTCAGGTACACCAAGATTGTACAATAAAATACAATCATGCAGCAGATAAATAATGCCAAAAAACTATTTGGAGAAGCAAAATTGGCAGGGCAGAAAGGTTTTTCAAAATTCAAACTAAGAAAATTGTATGAAAGTCAATGATTTTGAAGTGAAATCGGCTTTTGTACATATTATTTGCCTAATCAATCTGAAATAAATTTTCCAGCCAAAGATTTATTTCCTGAGGCACAGTTAAGACCCTGAAAGTTGTTTTAACTCATGTTCTGTATTCACATTTGTCTTCCATGTCTTAGCTTTTCGGAAAGCTAAGCTATGGGAACTCGTAAGAACACTTCCAATACCCAGGGGACAGAAGTATACAAAATTGTCACTCATAGTCTACCCAATGATCAATGATGCTGTATTCTTTAACTTCAGATTTTTCATATTTAACAATATGTCATAGACTCTTGTAACAGAAGAAAAATAGTCTCATATCAAAAACAGTAGGGTTAGACACAGGTTCTTAAAAAGATGAAATCCTTCACTATGATTTCAAGTATAGCAAAGATTCAGATAATTTAATATCTTCTTCACATACCACACACACACAAATAACTGAAAGTAAAATTTGACATTTGGAATTTTTCTACTTACATATTTTCTATTAAGGTAATTATCACTACATGTCTTTTATTGAAGGAAACTGCTAAAATCCATTCATTGTCCCTATAACCCAATTTTAGTTAACAACAGCATTTTTGTTGCTGCTGATTTTAGAAAACTTCTGTTTTACTTAAGACTCCTTAAATATGAAACTGATTTTATGGAGAAAGTGATATATTCCTCGATAAAACTGCAGGTGTCATGTGTAGTTTGTACATTTATGTGCAAACATGTCAGAACATAATGAACCAATTTCTTATTAGAATTTTATGCATATTGATTAAGAACCACGCTTTTGTTGTTTTAAAGGTAAAGACACACAGAAATAACAAAGAGGATAAATAACTTATAAATGCTTGGGAAAACTGATAGAACTGCAAGGTAAAGCACACAAAAAATAATTATGAGGTTAAAAAAGTTCATACATGTATTTGTAGAGAGACACCATTCATGTGTACTTACAGCTATCTTGCAAATTGATAAAAGTGATCTAAATGATTCATGTTTCATGTTTTTATATATAGTCAAGTTTATATTATATACTAGAATACAACACTTTTTTGTTAAAAATTAATGCAAAAGTGTCTGAGTGTTAATCATTTCTTATCGTCACAGCAGTTTATCTACTTCTTCTTCCTATTATTTAGTAAAATCCTTTCTTCAAAGATTTTCTTTTGAAGAACTTTTAGTCCAGTGAAATCAGAAAACATACCACATGGTCAATGCCTGAAAAAAATATATATTTCTCAATAGAGCAGTATCTTCAAACAAGAAACACTGCAGATTACAAAAGGATAACTACATAGAGACTCCTAGTCAAAATATTCTTTATTAAAAGAAGAAAAATAGTGAAAACTCAATTCACCAGCTTTCTTAACAAAAGCTTAATCACAAAATTTTGACAATGAATTCCATGCTAATACAGTCCTCTAGATTGGGTAGGTCCATTAATTTCTGTCCACTTATTATTGCAATTTAAAAGTCATTTCCTGAAAGATTTTAAAAGAACATTAAATCAATAAATGTCAACACCTCATATAAAATGGAGATGATTTATTTCTTTACTTCATCCAAACAGATAATTGCCTAGAACCTGATGGGGACTCTGAATTTCAAGGTAACTAGATCTGTCAGTTATAATATTACATACATTTCAAAATGTAAAAGAAGAGCCAAAGACATGCATTTATTTATTGGTATAAAATTGGTTTGTAATTTTGATTTATTCTTATTTCTAAAGCAGGTTTACAAAAACTTAATACCTCCTTACCAAACAAATTATTTCATCAGAGCAAAAATGGGAGGGGAAAAATTTGCTTACTAATTCATCTCTTTAAATATCAAGAAAATGAACAAATCAATGTATTGCATTGGCTATTTATATTAGAAAAAGTAGAATAATATAGATACATACTTGATCATTTTTCTCTTTATGTCAAAAAAAATTCTTCCTTAGACATCAAGTTCTATCTTTTGTTTTCAAATCAATTGTTTTACAAATAAGGAAAGTAAGGTCCAGAAAGTTGAAATGGTTCATCAAAAATTACACACAGATCTCTTACCTTTAGGTTCAATAGAAAGTATTTACAATAGATATTTGTAGTGCTTACTGATGTACAGGCTCTAAGTTAATTTCTACATCTACATATGTCAAACTCATTTCACGGTGAATATGAGTTAAACAAATGAGAGTAGTTATTGGTAACAATTTCTGTTTATTTAGATAGATAAGCTAGGTGTCACAAACTTTAAATATGTGGTTTTCTTTCAATATAATTCACAATTTGGTCTGCCTAACATTCTCAGAAATGATAGACTCAAAGGAAGAGATGTTAGTTGTTATATACTCTTACAACTTTGCACCATTTAAGCTATTACTTTCAAATATTTATGCTAGAGAATTAACACAGCAAGGATTGCCCTATGCCCTTTTATAGATCTTTTGAAATGAGAAAATAATTGTCTTGCTCTTGATGACTTAACCTTCATATATTCCACTAGGTACTTGCATTTTATAGGTAACTCTTTGAGAATGCATGGTGCTTAGTAAAGCACAGATTTTTTTTGTTTTGGGTGGGTTGTTTTCTAGTATTTTTTTTTCAATTTAAAAAATGTTTTACAAATGTCCTTTAGCAAATAGTTAAAATAAATGATGAAATAAAGATAGAATTAGAAATCTATTGTCCTACTTGGCCAGAGTCTTTTAACTTGACTTTGAACTGTACAGAAACTGAAACTAGGATGACTTGATAATGCTCATGAGTTTGGTGATTTCTTCCATTTTCTATAGTGTTTTTGTCTTTCAGTGCATGTTCACACTAAGTTAGCTTCCTATCAGTTTCCTGAAAGGTAGGTCATGAGTTATTTTTATTAAATGTTTTTGTAGCACAAATCACACCTGCTGGATCCTCATGCAGCAGAGAAGGGCAGAGCAGTGTGTCTATGAGTTGTACCCTCATCTGTATGTGATCTTGCCAATAGCTTGGTGACCAGACAGAGGATAGGCTTCCCAGAAGCTCTTTAACAGAACTGTGTGAACCTTTTGCCCTGAGGAAGCAGTTGCAGCACCTTCAGACATATACAGATAGAAACTCACTTTCCCCTCAGGCAACAATCTTTCATCTTTTAGGGGTCCAAAGTAAGAGTTTCATTTCTTCTGTTCACATGACATCAATCTTTCAAGTTTTCGTTTTCTGCTAATATATGGAAAGAAAGAAAGAAAGAGAGGAAGGAAGGAAGGAAGGAAGGAAGGAAGGAAGGAAGGAAGGAAGGAAGGCAGGCAGGAAGGAAGGAAGGAAGGAAGGAGGGAGGGAGGGAGGGAAGGAAGTAGGAAAGGAAGGAAGGAGGGAAGAAGAGAGGGAGGGAGGGAAGAAGGTTGGAAGGAAGGAAGGAAGGAGACGAGAGAGAGAGAGAAAGAAGGAAAGAAAGAAAAGAAGAAGGAAATTAAAAGGAAAAAGCAGGATGGAGGCATAATTTTACAACCATTTTCCTTTGAAGGAAAATCTTGGAGCTTATTTGTTTCTTTAAGCAAAAACTCCATCTGAAATCTCTCCCATATGATCATGTGTAAAGAATTATAATCACTTTTATTTGGCATACGCCTGTCATCAGAAACTCTAACACTGGCTTTGGAAGTATCCTGAAAATTTTAGACCAGGAATTCCTGAGCCATTACAATAGAATGTTACCCTTTAGTTGTTTTGTACTTTTAAGTAGAAAGTCCTTTAAATGAATATCCCAGATGTATAATAATGCTATGCAACTCTAATATAGGCTTTCAAATCCAAAGTAGCAATTATATTGATGTTAATGTAAATAGGAAATGCAGTTATGTTAAAAAAAATACTTTCACTGAAGTAAAATTTGAAAGGAAGGGAAAGTTGAAGACAAAGTTTATCATTCAAAATAACATTTAATGCAAGGTGCTATTTATTATTGTCAATATATTTTGTTGAGTACCTTTGAATTAGAATTCATACACAAGTATTTTTAAATTAGAATTTATATAGAAGTTTGTATACAAAAGGGCACTAGCATTTGTTCTGAACTGGTTTCGTACAGTTTGTTTTTAACCTACATGTATATGACATACACAAAACTTTAATGTTTTATATAATTTTGAAAAAAAGAAATTTGGACAGTAAACCAACTCTGAAAGCTGGCAAAGAACGGAGTAACTTTTGTATGAATCTACATTCACATATTTGCCACTATTTATGCCATGCTGTTCAAGCCTTTAACAAGTCTCTTGTTTTAAACTTTATTTTATTATAAAGATGTGGGATACAAGTCAGACTTAGGTCACAAGTAACGGATGTGCAGGTGAAGTTTGGGTCTCCAACTGATCCTCACTCACTTCCCCTGGTTTAGCCTTAGGTACTCTGTGTTGTTATGTGCTCCCCACCTTCTTCCTCCCCTGGCAGTGTCCCAACTACTGATTTCTCCCTTGTGATTTTGTGATTAATGTTCAGGTCCCACATATGAATGAGAACATGTGGTTTTCGGTTCTTTGTTTCTGTGATAGATTGCTGAGAGTGATTGTCTCCATTTCCATCCCATATACTGAGAAGTCCATAATTTTGTCTTTCTTTAAGACATTAACAAATCTTGGGGGCCTAGCCCTCAGTGGGAAGGACGGGAGAAAAGGATTATAAGGAATCAAATAATTTCTGTTGTCAATGAATCTGATTCCTCCATTTCAATAATCACTGAGGCTGTTTCACTGACTATAACGCACATATATCCTTTTGTTTACTTTGACCAACTCTAGGGACTGTGTAGTAAACACAGCTCTTTAAATGTACTACAGAGATAAGTGATATAGCTGTGCTTTGTTACATACAAGACTATTACATTCATAAATGCTCTCTTTTTAAGCTCATTCATTTATTAATGTATTCTTTATTAAGCACTTGAATACCAAAGGGAATTTATATAATGAATAACACCTCTTGTTTTGTCATTAGTTATCTTTCTATGAGAAAAATTGAGATAGTAATATCAATTAAGAAAACTGAAGCAGAATTCTAGAAAATAATAGGAAAGTAATTATTATTAATATTTTTATTAATACAACCATAGTTATAAGCCAATATATAATAGAAATGTTTCATGGTATATATTATCTAATGAGATTTATTTACCTCATTTAATAAAAAATTAATGAATGTGAGATTCTTAGCAAAGAATCTGACCCAGAGCAAGTATCCAATGTATGGTAGCAAGTATCCAATGTATGGTAGCAAGTATAATTATTAATATCATATACTATGAATACTGTTCTTTTTATCTGAAAGTGAGAGGAATTCCTGTCACCAAGAGGTTAGGCACAGAAATGGATGACAGAGGCAGGATTAGAATCTAACTTTGTCTGCAAGAAAATATCCGTGATTTGGGCTTTTATAATGAACATACAAACTGCCTGTGGGCATGGTTTATGGTTTATATAATGCACAACCTCACTTAGTTTAGAATTTTCTTTTGTTTTCTACTGTTTTGTTTATTTCCACCAGGTGCACAACAGAATCATTTCAACAGCTTTATGAGTAATTATTTTTTTGTGGTGATAATTTTTCTTTATTACAAAGATGTGGGGTACAATTCAGGGTTAGTTATGCAAACGTTAATTATGCAGGTACCTTTGTTGATGAGGTATGCCCCTCCTTCCCTAGCAGCTTCCCTCAACTGACAATCCCACACCCCCTTTCCTGACAGTTTCCCACCACTGCCAATCCCTTTCTTATGGTATTGTAAATGTTCAAGATCTGCTTATGAGTGAGAATATACGGTACTCTGTTCTTTGTTTCTGTGATACATCACTGAATATGATTGACTCCAAATCCATCCAAGTTGCTGTGAAGTCCATATGCGTGTCCTTGTTTATGGTTGCATAATATTCCATTGTGTATATGTACCACATTTTTTTATCCAGTCCAGCATCGATGGACAACATGGTTGGTTCTACGTTTTTGCTATTGTGAATAGAGCTGTAACAAACATATGTGTGCAGGTATCTTTTTTGTAGAATGATTTTAGTTCCTCTGAGTATATTCCCAATAGGGGAATTGCTGGGACATATGAGTTCTTTTATAAATCTCCACACCATCTGCCAAAGAGGTTGCACTAGTTTGCATTCCCACCAGCAGTGTAGAAGCATTCCTTTTTCTCCACATCCTCACCAGCATCTGTTGTTACTTGTTTAAAGCAAAAGAAACCATCAAGAGAGCATGGAGACAGCCTACAAAATGGAAGAAAAATATTTACCAACTGTATATCTGACAAAGGCCTAACATCTAGGATCTACAAGGAACTCAAACATGCCAAAAGGAAAAAAACAAACAGTCCCATTCAAAAGTGGGCAGAAGACATGAATAGACATAGACACGTCTCAAAATAAGATACACGGGCAACCAACAGACACATGAAAAAGTGCTCAGCCTCACTCATCATAAGAGAAATGCAAATCAAAACCACATTGAGATACCACCTAACTCCAGTAATTAGATATTTAAGAAACAGTTCTAAGAGGAAAGACTGCACACACACAGTGTATAGATTTGAATGAAACTTAGAATGAAGTTTCAGATGCCCTATTTATGAATTGAGTCATTGATACTGGTGCAAATTTCATCTTTGAAATTTGGAATGAACTTTAAAAGAAGGGATGATATTTGACTTTGGGGGAGATGACCATCTCTTTTCTGGGGTTTTTGGTGTGTGCAAGTGAAAAGAATCCTTGATAAGATACCTAATTGCTAGAACCAGGCCTGTGGCCATAGGAAGAAGAGGAAAAACCAGATTTTCTGCTATTATCCAGAACTGTGCCCTCCAGTATGGTAGCCACTAGGCACGTGTGGCTATTGAATACATAGTGTAGCTGGTTTAAAATGAGATATGCTGTAACTGCAAAACATATACCAGTTATTTTAGTTTTAGTGTGAAAAGAATATAAAATACCCACGCAAGAAGTTCATACTGATTAGGTGTAGAAATAATATTCTGGATATTTGTTTAAATCAAATGCATATTTAAAGAAATTTCATCTGCTTTTACTTTTGCTAGTGTGACTACTAGAACATTTAAAATAGCAAAGTCAATATGAATATTTCTCTTGGACAACACTTTCATAGATTTCTGTGAGAAGCTTGGATCATCTTGCAAGAAGATAAGGGACAGGAACATAGAAAGCCACCCAGTGAATTGCTGCTACACACATGGAATCTGTCAAGGTCCTAAAGAAATGAGTAACAATTTCACTAGAATGCAGAAAATGGATCATTCTAGAGCAAGGAATAAACACTGGAATTGCACTCTTCTCTGAGGAAGCACACCAGCATGCAGTGGCCTTCAGAATAAAAATCACCATCGTCCACCTCTGCTTTATCATCATCACTTAGACATCTCCAATGTCACTTAGAGAGTACACCGGGGATAGTAAAATTAAATCCCTATAATTTTCCTGTTTCTCAATACATATTTTTAGCTGACTTTTTCCTCCAGATATATCTTGTACAGAGTACTTGCAATTATGTACCGTGCTATTGTTTTACAGGACATTTATTATGGACTTTTGGAGGTTTTGAGGAAGAAATGCAGCATTGTCCCATTCACCCCACAAAATTATACATTCATGCTACAATAATATCTACTTTTGTAGTTGAGCATATCACATATAATAACGATATTATTCCATTTATGGTAAATTAGGATTACTAATAATATCAATATCATTCATTACTTTTAGGGAAAAGTATGAAAGGAAAGAAAAGACAAAATAATAGAAAGGAACATGAAAAAGTCATCATTTACATATACATTTACTGATAAAATAGCAATAAATGTCCATGTTTTCAGATGAATCATTTCACCCTGGACATTGGTGCTTGCAAAACGTGCTTATGAACGCTACTAGCTGGAAGAACTGGGAATGTAAAATCACTCATGCGATCCCATCAAGACTGCTATCATTTACTACAAACTCTATGTGGAAATTTCAGGAGGAAAGAGGAGAGGAGTCCAATTAGGAGAGGTCAGAATTAATTTTCTTTAAGAAGTGTAGCTGCTCAGCTGCTTGACATTAAGTTCTTCCCATAATAAAGCCACATCTGTCATCATTTATCTTCTCTGAATAATGGTCTATCTGAGCAAGGCAGGTATCAGACTGAAAATTTTCTAAGTTAAAAAAGATGTTCTTTTTTCCTATCTCTTTCTCCATACATTATTTCCTGTATTCTGTCTTCTTATTTTTCTGTTTCCCAATTATTACCCACCCCCAAAATTGTGGTTTCTTTATTAAGTCTTTGGTAGCTCTTGTTCACACGCAACAAATTGCTGATATAGATAATAACTTTGTAGAGAAATGATATTTCTAAATCTGTTCAGCTTTTGTTAATAGTTTTGCACATAGTTATTTATGGTTACTTTATATGTAGTCCATCTTTGAATTTCTAAACACAGCGAGTAAGTTGGCCTGATACTGGTGAAGCTAATAAAATCAGTAAACCATTTGGTTTGTATTATAAATAGTAATTAAAGTTATATTTGGACCTACCCAAAAGTTGAAACTATTTGTAACTATGCATAATTATCTGCTTACCCATAGTTTCCTGTATGGATCAGCATTGCAAACAAGAAGAATGAGAAGGGCTGTGCTTTTCAGTACTGAGATAGAAACAAAATAGCTGCCATCTCTATGTTCAATGGTGATCCTTATATATAACATTTAATATAAAGAATATGAGGCCTACATCTTACACATGGATTTTTCAGGTTTAAGGTTTTCTTTTTCAACTAATGGTCTGGAATCAGTTGAGAAATATTTGCATATTCTAGAAATATATCCTGGTGGGTATTTATCACCTCCAAGATGTATCCAGTCCTGCACTACCCTCATTATCTCTTGCTAGATCTTGACAGTTCATTTACTTTATGATTTCATTAAATAATATTTTTAATTTCCTTTCAGAGTACTTGATCAATTAGCACTTATACGTTAATCAGGAAGATTATTTGACTAACATCTGTCTTCTTCATTTGACCACAAATGTCATAAAAACCGGGACCATGTTCATTTTTACTAATTCTTATGCCACCAGTTCCTAGCCAGTACCTAGTTTGTTATAGGTACTTAGTTAATATCTGAGGAATGAAAAAAGGATGATTAGTACTTCTTTGCACTGAGAGCTGACAAAGTTTGTCCTTAATTGTGGAGTGCTTATTACAGGACAGGATGAAATAAACATTATTCAAAAAATTTAACACAATATAAAGAGTAGTTCAGGACTGCTAATTAAGACTCACAACTCAACCAACTGATCTCAATGGTCAAAAATCAACGGCAGTGTCTTGGTATCTCATCAACTTTTAATCAAAACAACAGCAGCTCTAAGGGAGGAAAACATTGTGACTTCCCCAAATTTTCTGAAACAGGATAAGTTATAGTAATTACATTCAGAAAAAAAGAACAACTTTACTAGCACTGAAAGTAACAATCAACTGTCACAAATAAGAATAATATAATCACAATCATTAACTATTTATTTTATCAGAGCTACACATTTGACCAACAACATAATAATTATTTACTTTCTTGTCAATAAATTTCAGGGTAAAAAGATATCCTCTTATTTTCCAATAGCAAGCAGTTTCATGGCAAAAAGTCCTTGATTATGATTCTGTATCTATTAAGGGGAAAAAAATTATTAAATAATCAGAAAGAGAGTATTCATTAACCTTCTAACAGGAATCTTTTGCTAATGATGTACCAATTTTTACCAGAAAAAATAAGTTAACATTTGATTAATTTTGGTAATCCAGTGGACTTCAATTTTTTGTGTGTTCCAGGCATATTTTGAAATTTTAGAATTTTAAGAGACATGCTTGATTTTATTAGAATTAAAATATTATTTAAATTTGAAAATTATTTGTAAAATGCAAGTTTTAAAAAATACCAATATTTTATTCTGAAATTAACAAAAAAATGTATAATAGCAACAATCCAAATATTCCATTAAGTCATATAATTGATAGATTGATACATATTATTTTTAAGAGATTAAAATCTGATTCATAGAGATATTATATTAAATAACTGCAGCAGATTCAAGACTTTTTAATTTTTTATTGCAGAATATTATTTCTTAATAGAACCTATAATTAAAACAGATGTTTATGTAAAAGTTTTAAAGTGCATGGCTGATAGAAATAGAAGAAAATATTCTTTAATAAAAATATTGCAGCCGGGCTCGGTGGCTCAGCCTGTAATCCCGCGCCTTTGGGAGGGTGAGGTGAGTGGATTGCCTGAGCCCACGGGTTCGAGACCCGCCTGAGCAGTGATACCTCATCTCTACAATAAATCAAAAAATCAGCCAGGCGTGGGAGCGCATGCCTGTAATTCCGGTTACTCGGAAAGCTGAGGTGGAAGAATCGCCGGAGCCCACTGCACTCCAGTCTGGGTGACAGAGTGAGACTCCAACTAAAAAAAAAATAAAAAATAAAAAAAAATGTATAATGCAGAAAAAACAAACTTTTCACCTAATCATAATTCTTTATATAACGACTAGAACATATATTGTCTTTTCATGACGTCAGCTATGATAGAATAAGAGATCAGGCATGGTGATACTCCAGTATTGAAAAAAATATTTTAATCTATCATGTGTTCTCTCTCTTTTTTTGGCAATGTATTTTTCTATGAAAATCTTGTTTTTCTAAAATTAAGAATATTTTCACTTGGCCTTTACATATTATTATTATTTAGACAAAAATATGACTTTCAAATAGACTTAATTTCAAGGCTTTGCTTACTACATTTGTGAGAACTACAGTGATTCAAGTGGTGTGGTGAAGGTAACTTGATTGTTTTTATATGACATTTCTTCAGTTCCAAAAAGAAACAATAATAATTAAAGATTTATGGGAAATTTTGTTGCACAGCTAAAGACATCATGGAAAGCAAAGCAAAAAAGAAAATGTGCTGCATCACACTAAATGGATTACACATCTATCAGGTCAGGCACCCAGGCTGCTGGCTTCATTGTTAGCTGGTGTTGAATGGAAAGTGGCTATAGCAGCTAAGAACAGAATTGCTAAGCTATTGAATGAAGGGGTCTTCTGAATCTTATGCCTCTAGAAGCATACACCTTACACAAGAAGCAAGTGGAGACATAAAGTGCCCCTCAAACCCCATGAACAGCAAATGATGCAACTAAACACACAAACAGTTACACAGCAGGGAACTGAAGGCTAAATTCTATGAATTTTCCATTATTATATAGATTCCTACTGAAGTAGCTAATATAATTTAATTTGATACTCCTCTGTAAGGCAATAGTAGACTATCAATTTAATTATATTCAAGAAAAAAACTATTTATTGAAGAACATAGAAAGAAAAATATCTGCATTTTAGAACTGAAGGAGATATTAGAATTCAACATTGAAGATGTAGTAAATTATGGTTCTGAATAGCTATTTCTAAAGGGACTATTCTAACAACTAGTTGCAAGTGTACAGGCTTTAAAAATAAAGTTAGTGTTCCTAAAGAACATGAAGTTGAAGCTTCAAACAAAAATCTCACAAGATATTTTTGTAGGAACCAATGGCTACTGAGCACAAAATATTTGGATTACTTTCTAGAGGCTAAAAACTTCAGTAATTTGGATGCAAATCAGCTTTGTGAGCTGCACAGGATAGGTCTTGCATGTAACCACAGTGGGACATCATCAAGTTGCAAATGGAATCTGAATGAACAAGTGAAGCAGTCTAAGAGCCTGGGTCCAAATATCAGGTAACCTGGGCTCTAAGCATGCTCATTTAACTCTTAAGAATTTTTAGGCAACAATCCTTCTTTTGGATAATAATCCCTCTATAATTCCTTCTCTATCTTTTACTGATTAACTATTAGACAAATGATATTAATTTCATACCGAAGAACGTAAACAATTAATGCCCTCAAATTTGTAGAAACTTAAACTGTTAACTATGTTTAAATTTCACCTCTATATTTCACATTTTTTTTCAATTATTTTCCAGGTTTTGAGGGTTGTAAATATACCGAAAATCCACATTTTTATTAAGCAATTCATGGTCAGAATCTGGCATTATAAGAAAAAATAAACTGAATTTATTTTTGTGTAGAATTATAATTTTAAGAAGATTAAAGAGCTAATGTATGATACAAGCATTGTCTTGAAAAATACCTTGTTTAATAAAAATACACAATTTATTAACCTTACTGATTAAGTTGTCTTTCACACCTTTCAGAATTTAATTCTTTTAGTTAGTAAACTTTAGTTTCCATGTTTTAACATTTTGATTAAATGTAGATAAATGTATTCAAACAACATGTGTGTAGTGCTTTACTTTCAAATCACCAATAACTTACAGTGATTTCATATTTCATGCAATTTTATATATAATTTGAGGTAATTATAAAATTGACTTCTATGAATATTAAACACTCTAAAATATAAGCAATTCCAAAAGAAAGACAGACATTTATACTTCTTGCTGTTATAATACTAACTACCATTTATTTATCCTATGGCTTTGGAGAAGATTCAGGGATTTTTACCCAGAGAATTTGCCTGTTTATTTGTGACTTCTTGGAAAAAAATAAACTTGGTATATAATACATGATAACATATTTAATTAGAAAAGCCTAGTGGCTTTATAATAGTGCATGCATGATAAAATCTTCAATAGATTCTTGATTTAAAAGTATTACTTTGTGTCTGGAAAAGCAATTGTCCCTAATGCACATTTCAAGACATTGTTAAGAATAATGTAACACGTGTATTTTTTACAGCTCTTTAACTGGTAATTCCACCAGGCAATCTCATAATTCTGTGTCAGATAATGATTTAGTTGTGAATGAGATACTAAATTGCTATCCAAGAAACAAATGTAATAGTTATATTTTCTTCTCAATCTCAAAATCCAATTTGATCGAAATTGCTTATTAATGGCCTTTATATTCAAAAGATTTTTTGATAAACTTTAAAAGTCTATACAAGTACATTATGCCAAAGATTGCTATAAGGTCAATTTATACTTAGTGTGATTTTAGACTGGAGATATAATTTGTGTGATTCTAATATGCAAGTGGTGTCCCTGTTTAGCTTTGCTTTGTGCTTAAAATTATAGTAAATGCAATACATTGTTATTTATTTTAATTAGAAACTTTGTATTGAAGTATAACATGCATATTAAAAAAAACTCTAGGAATTGAATATTACCAGAAACCAAAAACACTCTTTATGATCTCTTCCAGTCACCAATACTATGAGGACTAACAATTAAGTTCATGACTCATCCTAGAAAAAGCGACATTGCTCAATATCACTGTGGTCACCTTCGAAGTATTCCCCTTGGGAAGTTAGGCACTGATGCCAGTGTTTAGTCTACCAGCAAAGGCAATTCTGGAACTATTTTTCTGAAATAGCCATCAGAGCTGACATCACAAGAATGTAGGAGCTTGAAGTAGAGCAACGAATGAACATTAAATTTCTTGTTAAACTTGACAAGAGTGGAAGTGAAATCAAGGACATGTTCATCCAAGTGTATAGGGATAATGCCATGAAGAAAATGGCAGTGTACAAATGGATCCAACGTTTTTTCTGAGGGAACAGAAGCATCATTGATGAAGAGAGATCAGGATGGCCAGTAACAGCAGAACTGAAAAAACATTCAAAAATTCATCAAATTATGTGTCAAAATCATCGGCTGACTGTGAGAACCATAGCAGACCAAATAAACATCTATAGAGAAATAGTCAGGAAAATCTTAACTGAAATCTTGGCATGAAAAAGGTGTGTGCAAAAAAATATTCTCAGGGGAGCTCTTGTATCACGACAATGCACCAGTTCACAAAGCACTGTCTGTGAGGGAGTTTTTAGCCAGTAAACAAATAACTGTTTTGGGACACCCTTCCCTACTCACCTGATCTGGCCCCCAATAGCATTTTTCTAAAGAAAATAAAGATAAAGGAAATATTGAAAGGAAGACATTTTGATGACATTCAGGACATCAAGGGTAATACAACGACAGCTCTGATGGCCATTCCAAAAAAGGAGTTCCAAAATTGCTGTGATGTGTGGACTAAGCACTGGCATCAGTGCACAGCTTCACAAGTGGAGTACTTCAAAGGTTACTGTATTGATACTCAGCAATGAAGTATATAGTACTTTGTCTAAGATGAGTTCATGACCTCATGAACTCATCCTAGGTGAGTTGACAGACCTCGCACTTTTCCCAAATTAAGCACTATTCTGATTTCTAACACTATATATAAGTATTTGGTTTCCCCAGCTATGTCAATTGTAGGAATTGTTAAAATGTATTATTTTTGTATTTTATATATGTGTTGTACATCTTCTTGCATGTGGCTGTAGTTAACTTATCTTTGTTGATATATAATATTCAATTCTGTTTATGTACTACAGATAATTAACTAACTCTAATCTTGATGAATAACAGCATTAATTAAAGTTTTTGACTAATATAAATTAAATTCTATGTCATTCTTATAAGGAATTGCTGGCTCACAGGGCATACATATGATCAACTTCAGTAGATACTACCAAGCTATCTTCCAAAGTGTGTCAATTTGCGCTTATACACTTGCCATATTATTTGAGAATTCCTGTTATGCTACATTTTTACTAATAATAAGTATTGTCAACCTTTTAAATTTTCTTTTAATCTAAGTTATTCTAACGGGTTTATAATGATATCTCTTTGTAGTTTTAATTTACATTTCCCTTACATGAATGACATTGATCGCTTGTTTACCTTCAATGCCATTTGGATATTCTAGTCAAGATTTTTCTCATTTTTTTTCCATTCTGTTCTCTGCCTTTTCTATTTATTTATATGGACTGTGGTTTTATATTTCCTTCTGGATATGAATTCTTTTTTGTTTACATGTATTACAAATATCTTCCTCTACTCTGTGGCTTGCTTTTTATGTTCATTAATACATTCTTTAGCAAACAGAAATTCCAGCACAAAGATTAGGGGAATATTTACCCTTCCAATTATCTCCATTTTATCCAAAATTTACACATTTTATTATCAAAACACAAAATTGATCATCTCTAAATTTCAAAATGTTCCTTTCTACCATATAAAGCGATACAGTATTGAGAAACTGAATCTCTCTGCTATTTAAAATGAACAATTTCTTTCAATGTATTGAAAAGACAAATACTCACTTTCAACATTCTTTTTATGTGACAATTTGTCGGTCAGATATCTCATCAGTAGTTTACCTAACATTGGTGACAACCTGAGTAGATCATTATCAAGTAATAATCATAAAAGACATCATTATAATGGCTAGAAAGACAGTACAGAAAGTAAAGGTTTTATTTTACTGAGTTTCATATATAATCAAGTTAGGAAAAACTTATAAAATACACATTTAGAATTATTATTACAGTACAAACAGAACCAATGTAATAGATTAGTACCTCTAAATTATATTACGGTATCTTTTAAAGAAACAGAAAAATCTTGTACATACAATGGTCTGCAGCATTAATGAATTGCAATATCTTTAAAATTTCTGTTTTCAGGTCTTAATCTGCAAATCTATCAGAGAATTTGTCAAAATTGATTTTATTAAAATATAGACAATATAACCAGATCTGTAACTCTATTACTGTTTATAGTTTATTGACAAACACATTTCATTAGTCTTATTTTTAAAAATTATCTCACATAATACAACTTATATACACAGTTTAAAAGTTCTAAAATATATAGATAAGTTGGCATAGGGTGATAAAATATCTCTTTTTATGATAAATTACAGAACATGTAATATTGTCCCACATTTCTGTTCCTTTAATCAGTTCTATTAGTTTCAAATAATGTAAGCAACTTCAGATAAAAAAGCCAGGTGACCACATACAATGACAGAATTAATGCAGTCCAACTTTTGTTCCTTCATTTTATAATCACTGGACTATTATTGTTTATTTCTACTCTGCTGTTTAAATTGAGTCATAAACTGTGCTTAGAGAGAGCTCAAATAATTTCAAATTTTTTGAACTTATTCTAGTAACAAATGCATGTGCCTGAATCCAGCTGTATAATTGAGAGTTGAAATATATATATATTTAATATATAAATATATATAATTAAAACTCTATAGTAACTGGAACAATTGTTTAGAACTTAAAACAATATCGATATGCTTCTAAGAGGAAAATTTTATCACTGACTTGAGGTATAGTGTTAATAAAAAGCAGATCAACTAGTCACGTTTTTTTCATTGTTTTTAAATTATCTGTAGATGGTGCACCCATAACTGCACTTCATGGACGTGCATTTCCCACTGCCCTATCCTTGAGATGCCTCATTACCATGAGTTTCCTAAGACTGAGCATAATCCAAATGTTAAATTCACTGTTTTTGAAAATGAATTTTTGATTGACATCAATATTTAATGGCAGTGCACTGTGAGAGGAACATCTTTGACATATACAAATATTACATTTTTTCTTCTTGCATAGTCTATTGACTGCATTAAACAATATGCAACTTACCACTCAGGAACAGATGTATAGTGTTTAGGTCAAGGAGATTTATCACAAGCTAAAAGTGTAGTAGCATTTTTTTTTCCTTTTTGTATTTATAATCTTTGCCTTGAATGTACTATTTTTGATGTTTATCTTAGTAAGTGCATATCATAAGGTGCTCATTTTTCTCATAAAATGTCTTCAGCAAGGATTTCTGTAGTAGCAAAAATAATAGTAAGTCTTTCTATTTCCATGGTCACATAAATTAAACTCTAAACCTTTCCTGTAAATATACATACAAACCACACAGTCATATAATTTCTTATTGTTCTAACATTTCAAGTATTATTATTTTCATTTTTTGACTGAGAAATCTGTGACTCAGAGAACTTTAACAATTTATCCTAGCTCATGTGTTTATTCCTTCAACAAATATTTATTTAGCACTTATTCCATACCAAGTACTTTGTAAGGAAATGGGAATAAAACAAGGTCTATGCATAATTATTCCCTTCAAAATGTTTTGAAAGGACTAAGCCTAAGCTTGAACTTAACCCAAGATTTTGAGCTCTTGACCCATCGCTTTTTGCACTCCACACTGCCCTCTGTGAACCTCAATGAGCAAGGAGAAAATGTTGGAAAATGCCTCAAGAGTGTGCTCAAAGTAAAAATAAAAACAATAAAAATAACAGTAACAAAAAATTGCTAATATTACATGCTTTATATTTCAGCAACCTGAAGGGCATGTGTCTTTCTGGTTTACTATTGACAACAGAATGAATACAATACACTACATTTTCTTATTGGACGACATAAAATTTAAGTGAAAAAAAGCAAGATATATCTATTAAATATAGAGTATCACAATACATTCTAAAGAGGGTTGAGGGCTATTTCTTTATTCCTTCTGGCAAGAATCCAAAGTAAAAGGGAGAAAATATCTTTAATGGTTGTAACTATATTGATTTTTTTTAATCATTGTTGTCATAGAAGATGTAAAAGAATTTTTTCCTCAAGACAATTCTCTGCATTGTTAAATGATAACATTCATATTCCACCAGCCTTTTAGAAAGAAAAAGCAGAGTACAGTATTATGTTTCTTACTGTGTAAAAACAATGGTGCCATTGTATAAAGGAAAGAAAATGGACACAATATTGATTTATTATATTATAAGTCATTAAAATTAGTTCGGAAGTCAATGGATTTTGTTTGCTTGTTCAAAGTTTTTTCAAAGCAGCTGCATAAGTAGCTGATATTTACAATGTGGAGGATAAACAAAAAGAAAAAAGTTAAGGAAGTAAGTTTTGTCGTTCTAAGGTGAAATCCCTTAAAAGTGTGAGAAAAGAAAAATGAGTTAGAGGAAAAAAATGAAGAGTGCAATTAATCAAGATGTCACTGTTTACCAAAATTTCTCTATTAACAAATCATAAGATGGATGAATAAAAGCCTTCCCACAGGACTTTACTTTTCTTTTAAATTCTACACATTTGAAAATAGATGTATTTGTCTTGCCATATTATTATTCATATGTCATTCTTACTATCAAAAAAGATTTGAGGTTTTCAATCTGATTTGTACCTTCCCTTACAAATACTTCCCTAGTATCTGCACAACTGAAGAAGGGTAATATTGCAATGTAGCAGAGACTGAGTTAGATTATGTATTCAAAGTCCATGAGATCTTCCTAACTTCAGAGCTGATCTTTTGAATGATCAGTAGTAATTACTTTGCCTTCTTTTCAGAAATATTGGAAGGAAATATAGCATATTGGGAAGAGTCAGCAAAATGCAGGACAGAATTCCGGTTTCACTATTTTCTTTCTTTC